>NW_012116278.1:1060744-1080279 GCF_000951035.1 Colobus angolensis palliatus | reverse complement strand
AAATATACAATCATGTCATCTGCAAACAGGGACAATTTGACTTCTTCTTTTCCTAACTGAATACCCTTGATTTCTTTCTCTTGCCTGATTGCCTTTCTCTTGCCTGATTGCCAGAACTTCCAACACTATGTTGAATAGGAATGGTGAGAGAGGGCATCCCTGTCTTGTGCCAGTTTTCAAAGGGAATGCTTCCAGCTTTTGCCCATTGATTAGTCCTGTCTAGTGCATCAGGTCACTAGCAAATGTTATTAGAATCATTTAAGTTAATTTATTTAACAAACACATACAGTGCTAACTCTGTGCAGGGCATTGTTCCAAAGCATTTCACAAATGTTAATGTAAATGGTAATATATTGAGTCCTTATAACATCTCTCTAGACAGATATTACTATTATCCCTGTTTTACAGATGAGAAAACTGAGGCACAGAGACATTAATTAACTTGCTCAAGGTCACACAGCAAGGAGATATCGAGCCACATCAGTAGTCATATGACCTTGGGCATGTTTCTTCACCTTCAGAGGGTAACAAATACGAAATACTTTCACTCTTCAGAATTATCATTATATTAAAGCAGGTATAAAAATTTTACAGGTGAGACAATGGAAGGTCAGGGGTCCTGAAAGGCTTGCCTTATCCCTAAGAGAGTGGCAGAGCTAGGATTAGAATTCGTGTCTTTTGAATCCACGGTTCCCTGGAGTGTGCTGTGGATGGAAGGTGGTAATAGTTTCTGATGTCAAAATCCATCATTGCTGCTCCTGCTGCTGTTACTGTTGTTATTTGCCACAGAAGAACAGCCCCCACCCCGTCCCAAACACAGAGAGAGAAAAATAACAATGACAAGAACATGGCTGATTCTGTATGCAGCCTGCAGATCTAAAGCCATGCATAATTTACTCAACACTGCCCTGCAGTCACTTAAGCTGAGGAGAGATCGCTATAAATTCAGGTCTGCATACCCTAATTTATTTCTTATTTATTTTACTGATACATACCTAGGGCCTCCAGTGAGCTGCTTCTATACCTGCACAAAGGCACTGGCAGCCCTAAGTGCAACTAGGGCAGGAAAGGAGACCTTGAAATAAGCCCTCGAAGAAAAACTGGACTCTACGCACTAGAATCATAGAAGTTAAATTAATTTTTCTGGTAAACTGAAATTAAACCCATGCCCACGCTCACCCCCTATTTGTGAAACATAGGACTGAAAAGGTTGTTAAATGTCCTGTTCTACTTTTCTCTCTTAGTAAAGAGAGCATTAAATGTACTTCTTCCACGAGTATAAGATTATTTTTCTGAGTCACAGAATGTCAAAAGATAAGCAAATATTCTAATACTAAGACATAATCAGAAAGGGAATGGGGAGGAGAAGAAAAAAGTCTATTTTCTTGAGTGATTACTGAGGACCAAATGCTATGCAAGGTGCTGTCAAAAGCAGAGGTAATGGCCATTGTAGTCTTCAAATGGAAAGCAAGGTAAGCTGGAAGAAACGTCAGCCATCCTTCCCCAAAGATCTCTTTTCACAGATGGTCAAACTGTGTCCCAGACAGAGAACATGACTTGTCGGAGGTCACTCAGCAAGTTAGTCCCAGCATGCTCCCCTTTTAGCCTCAAACTTATTTCAAAACTCAGCTTGAGTCCTTCGAGAGCCAGCGCTGCCCTACAAGCTTTACTTGCATTGTTTCCTTTAGCCTTCCCCTCCTCCAATGAATTGTCCTTACAGATATGGACATGAGGACACAGAAAGGCTGAACGCTGCACTCACACTGTTACATTCCTGCTGAAACTGAGCTTGAAGCCGGGGCTCAGCCTGTGCTTTTATGCACCAAACCTGAAACCTTTGTGACCACCTTCAAGACGTCTGCTTTTGTCTCCAAACTGCGCTGACTAGGGCCATACAGGTAGATTCAGAAGGGCAGGAGGCTTCAGCAGGAAAAAGCTCCTGGCTCTAGGATGAGGCCTGGGCATGGGTTATATTTATTAACCCAATATTTATTTTTCTCACTTTTTTTTCGTTTTTAACCCACCCAAACAGAAGGTTATACTTTTGGCTTTTGGTTCTTGGGCTAAAACAGGAGAGGCAGAAAGGTCATTCTATCGAAGGTCAAGGTTCAGCCTTGCTGAGTTGTAGTGTCTGATCATTTTTCCCATGCATCCCTCACTTCTGTAAATGGGGCACCTGGGCCTTGGGGACACAGACTCACCCGCAGAACATGAAGATGGTGCTTGAAGTGGCATCGTAGGGCAGAGGCAGCGTCTGCTGCAGGCACAGCTGCTCACAGCCGCCATTAAAACCATCAGAGCAGTCAATGCCTTTGGAGTGGTCGTAGCAGCCGGAGCCATCCTTCATGGGTTTCAGGTCCTCGGGGCACTGCTCAGAGAGAGGGCAACAGGGTGGTTATGGCTTGGGAGGTTGTAGGCCCCATCATGCCCTCTCCTCCCTCCTGGAAGAGACATGTGTCAGGGATTGATAGAAAGGTATTCAGTAGTATCCTTTGGTCAGTTAATACCTTTGTGACAAGTTCCACAAGTCCCTTTACTTCTCTGAACCTCAGCGTGCCCACCTGTAAAATGGGACTTTTGTGACTATCTTCTTATAGCTTTGTGAGAATGAAGAGTGATAATGTCAGCAAAGTGTTGAGAACACTGGCTCACACAGCAACAGCACAGCAAATATCAGCTGCTGTTAATATTGACATTGCTGGGATCATATGCATTATTGCTTCTACTGTTACTGCCCTATGGGGTCTACTGTTAGAAAGGTCACATGGGGAGGTTGCAAGATATATATTTAAAAGCCTCTACCAGTATGAGTTTAATTTCCAGCTTTTCCTCTTCTCACTACGTGACCCAGAGAAGTTACTTGCCGTCTCTGATCCTCAATGTTCTCATCTAATAAATGGGCACAATATCTACAACTACAGATTAGTTGTGAAGCTGAAGGTGGATCATGGGGGTGCATACCTTACTTCAGAATTTGGCACATAATTTAGTACTCATAAAATGTGAATTACCTTCCTTCCTGTCTTGAATTTGTCTCTTCTTCTCCACCCTTGTTCCTGGAGCCATAAGTGAGATTCCTGCATACTCACAACATCATGGAAAGGGCTCCTAGCCAGTCTGCTGGACTCTAGTCAGGCCTTCTCAAAACCATCCTCCAAATGGCCAACAGAGTGCTCATTCTAAATAGCATCACTCCCCAGCTTAAATAAGTAAATGAATCTTAAAACATGTGAATCTGCCGTAAACTGATATTCAAGGCCCTCCCTTTATAGACAACCAAGTGCTCTGCTTGGCCATATGCACAGCCCTCCCCATAATCCTCTGGTCCCTAAGCAAACTCCAAGGAGTTCTACCTTCAATGGCCTCAGCTAGAATGCTCTTGTCAGTGGGTCTGGCACCTGCTATGCGCTCCTTCAGTGGAAAATCATATACTGTGGAGACAGATGGCTATTGATTTAATTTAATTTTCCATCATTTGATGAGGCTGAGCTCGTCTTCTCCATCCCAGCTGATGGAGAAGTAGTTCCAACACTCTTGCCTTCAGAAGAGAAAATGAGGTACAGGGTTTTTATTTCAGTCCTCCTGCTGGCATTTCTTGTCCACAAAGATTAACACCCAGAGGCCAGCTTTCCTCATCCATCATCGGACATCACTGATTAAAATGCCTTCCCACCGTGAGCCCCCACCAGCCAACTCCCTGCTCCGCTTCCCATGCCGTCACCTAAACAACACCAATAATAAAACATACACATAAAAATTAATTTACAAAAACCACAATAACAAAAAAAAAAAAGGTCAGCCCTCTTGGAAATTAAATTTTGCCTGAGAAGATTCTATAATTACAAATGCATGCGAGAGTTCTGCAAGACATTTGAGACTGGCGCCAGGAAGACTGACAGAGAAAGTAGGTTATAAATGGCCTTTGTCAAGCTGCAGAAAGGTTATAAAACTGCTGTATTTTGTGCTTAAAAAATAAATTTTCCATGTGAGTGAAGTGCTGTACATATTAATACAAGCTCAGAGGAAGCCCCTGCTTGTCTCTGAACATTCACCGTCAGACAAGAGGGCACCTGGTCACAGGGTCATTTGGAGCCATTTGCGGGTACTGGGACCTGGCTTCAGTCTGTTTGCAGACTCGTGGAGCATGTTGAAAAGAATGACTGATCTTCCTACCAGGTAACAGAAGACACCCGGGCAGGGTATGGTCTCAGTTCTTCCCATGCCCCAGTGATTCTCTACCACATTTGTTTTTTAAATGTGTTCACTAAACTCCAGGTTTTATCTAAGTGCTTTACCTGTTTTAACTTATTTAATCCCTATAGCAAATACATGAGGTAGAGTGGTAGGCTGATAATGGTTCCCAAGGCATGTCTCTGTCCTAACCCTTGGAACTTGGAATCTATGAATGCGACTTTCTATGGTAAAGGTTATGCCGATGTGATTGTGTCAAAACTCTTGAGGACACCCTCCTGGGTTTTCCAGGTTGGCCTAAATGCCATCACAAATGTTCTTATGACAGAGAGGCAGAAAGAAATTACACACACAGAGGAGAAGGCGACATGGGGGTGGAACAGAGATTGGTGCATTGTGGCCACAAACCAATCAATGCTGCTGCTACCACAACCTGAAAGAGGCCAGGCATGGATTCTCCTCTAGAGCCTCCAGAAGGAGCACCACCAGAAATCAAATGCCAGCACCTTGATTTTGAATTTCTGGCCTCCAGCACTGGCTGAGAACAAATTTCTTGATAATTATCTTAAGCCACCGAGTTTGCGGCAATTTCTTGCAGCAGACAAGATAGGTACCATCATGATTCCCATTTTGCAGAGGAGGAAGCTGAGGAGAGGGTTACACAGTTTGGTGGTGACGGAGGCAGAGCTTCTCAGGCTTCCCAGCTTTCTTGCTATTAACTGCCTAATGGGCAAGCCACTTCACCACCCTGTCATTTACTCACTGACTGACATATAGTTTTAAGAAGTCCTGTCATTTACTGACTGACTGACATCTAGTTGTAGGAAGTCCTCTTATTTACTGGCTGACTGACGTCTAGTTTTAGGAAGTTAGAACAAGGTAGGGCTTAGAGCTGATCTAACCTCCTTACTTTAGAACTGAGGCCCAGAAAGTTAGAGAACATCATCCCATATTCCTCAGCACATGAATGGAGAACGTGAAGCCAGACTTCCCTTGCCCCAGCTTGGTGTTCTCTGTCCACTACACTCACTTCCCTTCAGGTTAAAGCATTTTGTAGACTTGCAGATCCTATAATCTCTCTCCCCAAGATGATTTGCTGATGGGAAACTGAGGGTCAGAAAGGTAAGGGGACTTGACCAACATCACACAGCAAATTAAAGGCAAGATTTGATCCATGCCTGTGCGAAAGGCTTTCTAAGTACATCAAGTGGGTTTACCAGTTACCATCATTCCTTCCTCTGTCATGGACTTCATGCCCTGTGCCTTGGAGGATGAGTAGGGGCAGATGAGATCTAGCCATCGTTTGAGATTACTTGTATATTATTAGTGTTTAATTGGTTTTTTGCTTATAATCTGTCTCCTCCACCAAAAGGTAAATGTTATAATAATATGGACCATGTGGCTTTTCCTAAGCTGTCTGGCATAGAGTTGGTACTTGTTATTTGCTGAATGAATAGGTGGAGTGCCAGAAATGACATTTAGTGTGTCTGTATATTAACTTTGGATCTGAATCCACACTACTCTTATAAGTTGTATAACCTTCAGGCAGTGACATAAAGTCTCCTATCTTCATGTGATTACTGTGATGGGTAAATAATATGGTCACCAGCTTCAAAGATGGTCCCCAGTGATTCCTGCCTTCTGGTATTAAGACTCGTATAATCCCCTCCTACACTGCACCAGAATTGGTCTATGTGACCAATCATATGTGGCAGAAGAGGAGGTATGTGGCTTCTAAAGGTTGATCATAAGAGAGATCTTTCTTTCCCTCTGTCTGTCTCTCGCTCTCTCTTATCACTTGCTCTAGTGAAAGCAAGCTGCCATGTTTTCAGCAGCCCTATGGAAAGTCTCATGTGGCAAGCAAGTAAAGCCTCTGGCCAACAGCCAGTAAGGCTGGGGCCTGCCAGCAAAACATGAGTGAGCCTGCAACTAAACTATCCAGCCCCAATCCAAGCTTGTTCAGATATTGGCAACCCCAGCTGACATTTTGACTAGGACTTTGTAGGGGTGGGCCAGAACCACACATCTAAGCTGCTCTTGAATTTCTGACCCTTAACAATTCTGTGGGATAATAAATACTTTTTGTTTTAAGTGACTTGATTTTTGAGATAATTTGTTACACAGCAATAGCTAACTAATATAGTGAGATTAATGTATGCAGATAAATGTACACAGTGATCAGCAAGTAGTTCTGCTGTTATAGGTATTTGTAAAGAGCTTAGAATCTGGTTTGAGAGATAAATATACACATCTATCAGAGAACTAGTTAGTTATAGAACACTCATAAAGAAGTATGGTAAAATGTGTTTGGGAAAATAAAACCTCCGCCAATGTGAGTGACTATGGAATATTGAAACTGGGAGATTTTAGTCTTTTCTCCTCTTGTAGGAAGGGAACCCTGTAGGAAAGAAGTTCCTACAGGAAGAGAAAAGAGACATCTAACGTACTGGAAGAGGAAGACTAGAATTCATTACCAGGCACTGTCACTTGCTTGCCTTGCGATCTTGGACAAGTCCTTGAAACTATTTTGGCCTGTTTTCTTTCTATAAGTGGAGGAGCCAGTTTGGAGACAGGAATATGAGGACTAAAGTCAGGCCTGAATTCCAATGAAAGATTTGTGAAACTGAGCATATAGGCAGAATGCCTCACCTCAGAGACAGCCTCAGGTTCCTCAGCTGTAAAATGCAAATAATGTCTCTCTTGGAGGCACTTCTGAAGATTGTATGATAAAACACTTCTGACGTATCTGGCTTTAGAGCTGGTACATAATAGACGCCTAATAAATGAAGACTAAATATATGGGGATATATAAACAAGTGGTAAATTAACCGAAACCCCAAAAGAAATCCTAGCTTAGTTGGGAGGAATCACGATGTCTGACTAGATGCAGGTAGGATGTACCTCCTCCATGGAGAGGAACCAGAATAATAAGTAGATACACACATTTCAAACAGATCGTCTAGAAGAGAATGCTAAGATTCATCAGAGAAGAAATGAGAAGCACCAGGAGTAAGTAAGTAGAGACTTTGAGGCAGTTGGCCTAGTCAGAAACCAACAGAGAGCTGGAATGGGCTCCTGGATGTGGGGTAACAGTAAGAGAGAACTCCCCAGGGCTCCAAAATGGGGTTTTACACCTTGGCTGTGGGGAAACCCTCAACCTACTGGGGCCTTTGGCCTGACATGTGAAGTGCCTAACGGTTGCATAAAACAATTGCTACAGAATGAGCACCCACATAAAATCCCACAGGCATCTGAACCTGGAGTAGACACAGCTGGGCACTATTTTGAGAGCCAAGATACTGAGAATCTGCAGATATGGCTGCTGCTGCACTGTTCTAAAGAGGGAGAGGGAAGACTGGGTGCTCCCACACATCCCCAGGAAGCTCCTTACTGCCCTGGTGCAGGCTGTTATTGAGACTGAGACATGGATGGACTGTACTTCTCACAGCTTTTCGCCCACATTGCTTGCCTGGGATGAACTCTGCCTTCTCTGGTATCAGGCCCAAAGCATCATTTTTGACAGTTTAATGCTGAGCTGCACCCTACCATTGGCGTGAGTTTGGGTTGGTGTGGCTGTAGCTGCTACCCAGTCAAGGAGGGACAGGAAGACCAGGCTATCCTATGCTTATCTAGGACAATAGACACAGCCCTGCAAGGGGCTGCTGTGAGACCAAGACTCAAGTGGGCCACACTCACTGCAGCTTCTTGCCAATGCGGCTCACCTGAGAAGGACCCCACCCTTTCTGGTCACAGCCCACAGCTGGCACCATGCTGAGCATTTAATGCTGGACTGTGCCCCAGCCTTGGGGCCGAGTGTGAGGTAACATGGTTGTAGCCACCACCCCACTGGGAGAGTGACAGGGTAGACCACATTCTCCTAAGCACACTCAGGACAATACCCTCCATCCTGCTGTTGGTGACTGCGAGACTAGGGACCAGCCCGTCCAACTCATCACATCTCCCAGGGAGACCAACATGGGTGGCTCCTAGCTCCTAAGGAAGCCAACTAATGGCCCAAGAATTAGCCCTCAAAAACCTACTAACACTGAAGCTAGAGTAAGCTACTTTGGGGCTTAAAAATAGGGACACTCACCCCACTGCTGCCACCATCAGGTGTGAAGACTGGCTCACTCTGTGTTTAAGGTCCCAGCTTAATTTCACCACAACCTCAACTAACAGCTGTATGAAATTGAAAACACAGTATCTCAAAATGTGTATTATTTAGCAAAATCAGTGCTAAGAGAAAAGTTTATAGCATTAAATGCCCACATCAAAAAATTATCACAAATTAACACCCTAACATGACACCTGAAAAAACTAGAAATATGGCTGGCAGCGGTGGCTCACGCCTGTAATCTCAGCACTTTGGAAGGCCAAGGTGGGCAGATCACCTGAGGTCGGGAGTTCAAGACCAGCCTGAGCAACATGGAGAAACCCCATATCTACTAAAAATACAAAATTAGCCGGGTGTGGTGGTGCATGCTTGTAATCCCAGCTACTTGGGAGGCTGAGGCAGGAGAATCTCTTGAACCCGGGAGGCAGAGGTTGCAGTGAGCCAGGATTGCGGCATTGCACTCCAGCCTGGGCAACAAGAGCAAAACTCTGTCTCAAAAAAAAAAAAAAGCAAAAAAGAAAAGAAAGAAAAGAAAAGAAAAAAGAACTAGAAGCACAAGAACAAACTACACCCAAAGTAAGCAGGACAAAAGATATAACAAAGATCAGAGCAGAAATAAATGAAATAGACCCAAAAAGCAATGAAATGAAAACATAATTTTTTGAAATGATAAACAAAATTGATAAGCCACTAGCAAGAAAAGAGAGAAGACTCAAATACATACAACCAGAAATGTAAAAAGAGACACTACAACTGATGCCATGGAAATACAAAAGATCATCAGAGACTGTTATGAAGACTATTATGTTCACAAACTAGAGAATTTAGAAAAAATGAATATATTCCTGACAACACAAAACCTGTGGAGATTGAACCAGGAAGAAACAGAATTCCTGAACAGACCAATAATGAGTAGTGAGATTGAATTGATAATAAAAAATATCTCTCAACAACAACAGAAAAAGCCAAGGACCGGATGAATTCACAGCCAACTTCTACCAAACATCCAAGGAGAACTAACACCAATCTTCCTGAAACAATTCCAAAAAAATGAGGAAGAGGAAATTCTCTCTAACTCATTCTATCAGGCCAGTATCACCCTGATACCAAAACCATACAAGGAAATAACAACAACAAAAAAGAAAACTATCCACTAATATCCTGATAAATACAGATGTCAGTATTTTGCTTAACAAAATACTAGCAAAAGGCCGGACACGGTGGCTCATGCCTGTAATTTCAGCACTTTGGGAGGCCAAGGCAGGCAGATCACGAGGTCAGGAGTTCGAGACCAGCCTAACCAGCATGGCGAAAGCCTGTCTCTACTAAAAATACAAAAAAATTAGCTGGGTATGGTGGCGCACACCTGTAGTCCCAGCTACTTGGGAGGCAGAGGCAGGAGAATTGCTTGAACCCAGGAGGTGGAGGTTGCAGTGAGCCAAGGTCATGCCACTGCACTTCAGCCTGGGTGACAGAGAGAGACTCCGTCCAAAAAAAAATACTAGCAAATCAAATCCAACAGCACATCAGAAAGATAGTATATCATGATCAGGTGGAATTTATCCGTGTGATGTAATGAGGATTCGAATATCCAAATCAATAAATGTGATACATCACATAAACAGAATTCAGGACAAAAGCCATACAATAATCTCCATAGATTCAGAAAAAAAAGCATTCAATAAAATTCCACATCCTTTGATGATAAAAACATATCCTCAACAGAGTAAGTATTTAAGATACACACCTCAACATAGTAAAGGCCATGACCCACAGCCGATATTTTATGCGGGGGGCGGGGGGGTGGCGGGAGGAAGCATTTCCTCTAAGAATTAGAACAAGACAAAGACGTCCCCTTTCAACAGTCTTATTCAACATAGCACTGGAAGTTCTCACCAGAGAAGTCAGGACAGAGAAAAATTAAATGTTATCCAAGTTGGAAAAGAAGAAGTCAAATTATCCCTGTTTGCTGTGTATTATATCTAAAAATCCCTAAAGACTCTATCAAGTTTCAAGATAAAAAATAACATGCAGAAATCAGTAGCATTTCTATAAACCAAAAAAAATCCTAAGCTGAGAATCAAATTAAGAAAGCAATCCATTTACAATAGCTACAAAAGTAAAATAAAATACCTAGGAATATATTTAACAAGGAGGTGAAAGATCTCTATAAAAATAATAACAAAACACTGATGAAATAAATTGTAGATGACATAAATACATGGAAAAACATCCCATGCTCATTGGATAATCAATATTGTTAAAAGGATTATATTGCCCAAAGCAATCTGCAGATTCAATCCAATCCCTATCAAATTACCAATATCATTTTTCAAAGCATTAGAAAAAAATCCTAAAATTCATATGTAACCAGAACAGAACCCAAATAACCAAAGCAATCTCAAGCAAAATAAACAAAGCTAGAAAATCATATTATCTGACTTCAAATTTTAGTACAAGGCATAGTAACCACAAAACCATGGTATTGGTATAAAAATAGACACTTAGATCGATAGAATAGAATGGAGAATCCAGAAATAAAGCCACATACCTGCAACCTAATGATCTTTGACAAAGTCAACAAAAATGGACACTGGTAAAATGATACTCCAGTTGCATTAGTCCATTATCATACTGCTATAAAGAAATATCTGAGACTGGGTAATTTATAAACAAAAGAGGTTTAATTGGCTCATGGTTCCAGAGGCTGTATAGAAAGCATGGCTGGGGAGGTCTCAGGAAACTTAAAATCATGAAGGAAGGTAAAGAGGAAAGAGGCACATCTTCACATTGCTGGAGCAGGAGGAAGAGAGCAAAATGAGAGGTGTTACACACTTTTAAACAACCAGATCTCAGGAGAACTCACTATTGCAAGAACAGCAAGGGGAAAATCTGCCCCCATGATACAATCACCTCCTACCAAACCCCTCCTCCAATACTGGGGATTACAAGTCAACATGAAATTTGGTTGGGAACACAAATCCAAATCATACCACTAATGAATAAATGGTACTGAAAAATTGGATAGCCATGACAGAAGAATGAAACTGGACTCATATTTCTCGCCGTATATTTTTTAAAAACCTCAAAATGGATGAAGACCGGAAACTACAAAAATCCTAGAAGAAAACCTAGAAAACACCAAGTGACTAAGTCCTCGAATCTAATTAAAGAGTGTCTACACAGCAAAAGAAACCATCTACAAAGTAAACAAACAACCTACAGAATGGGAGAAAATATTCACAGATTGTGCACCTGACAAAGGTCACATATCCAGAGTCCATAAGGAACTTAAACAATTCAACAAGTAACAACAAATAACCCCATTAAAAAGTGGGCAAAAGACATAAACAGACGCTTCTTAAAAGAAGACATGCGAGTGGCCTACAAACATGAAAAAATGTTCAACATTACTAATCAGCAAAGAGATCCACATCAAAACCATAGTGAGATACCATATCACACCTGTCAGAATGGCTACTATTCAAAAGTCAAAAAACAATAGATGCTGGTGAGGCTGTGGAGAAAAGGGAACACTTATAAACTGTTGGTAGGAATGTAAATTAGTACAACCTTTAAGGAAGACAGTATGGAGGCTTTTTAAAAGAACTAAAAATAGAACTACCATTCAATCCAGCAATCCCACTATTGGGTATAAACTCAAAGAGAAAAAAATCATTACATTAGGCCGGTCATGGTGGCTCATGCCTGTAATCCCAGCACTTTGGGAGGCCTAGGCAGGTGGATCACTTGAGGCCAGGAGTTCGAGACCAGCCTGGCCAACATGGTGAGACCTTGTCTCTACTAAAAGTACAAAAATCAGCCAGGCATGGTGGCACATGCTTATACTCCCAGCCACTCAGGAGGTTGAGGTGGGAGAATCACTTGAACCCAGGAGGTGGAGGTCGCAGTGAGCCGAGATCACGCTAGTGCACTCCAGCCTGGGTGACAGAGACCCTGTTTTAAAAAAAAAAAAAACAAAAAACAAAGAAGAAAACCTGCATTCATATGTTTACTGCAACAATAATAACATGAGTGTTATTTCATAATAGCAAAAATATGGAATTAACCTGAGTGTCTATCAAGAGTTGATTGAATAAAGAAAATGTGGTATACTCCTATCCCTCCCTTCTCCCCACCCACCCACAGACATACCACGGAATACTACTAGGGCATAAAAAAGAATGAAATGTCTTTTGCAGGAACATGGATAGAACTGGAGGCCATTATCATAAGTGAAATAACTCAGAAACAGAAAGTCAAATATGACATGCTCTCACTTATAAGTGGGAGCTAAACAATGGGTACACCTGCACGTACAGAGTGCAATGACAGACACTGGAAACTACAAAAGGTGGGAGAATGGAAGGGTGAAGAAGAGTGTGAGGGTTAACAAAGTACTGATTGGGTACAACGTTCACTATTCAGGTGATGGGTATAATAAAATCTCAAACTTCACCACTACACAGTGTAAGCATGAAAGCGACCGGCTTGTACCCTCTAAATATATAAAAATAAAAATATAAAGAAAGGTAACTGAAACTATTAGCTGATTTTTTTTCTTTTCCACATGTCTAAGTCCTTCTTTAGATCATTTAACAAATATTCACCAAACACCAACCTACTCAGTGCTAAGGAAATGTTTTAGGTGCCGAAAATGTAGCAGTAAACAAGACACAAGACCTTCCTCTCATAGAATTTACATTCTAGAGAAGTGATAAATAATTAATAAGTAAACAAACAAAATGATTATTTGTAGAGTAAAAAAAATTATGAATAAAGATAAAAGTATAATACGATACAAAGTTAATGAGGATGGAGTGAAAGAAGCATAAATGTAGCCTAAAAATAGGATAGACAGACTTATTTCACTTTAGTCTTCTTTTTCAAAAGAAGTTTTGGTCATTATAATTCCTCTGCCTTTCATTTAAATTCCAGAAAAATCTTGTCTATACTTATAAAAATCATGCTGAGGTTTTGATAGGAATTATATTAAACCTTTATATCAATTCGAGGCATGTGGGCATCTTTATTATGTAGTGCCATCCAATTCATGAATACAGTATGTCTTCCCATGTGATTAGATCTTCTTTGATTTCTTTCACCAGTATTTTAAAGTTTTGCTAAAGCTAAACATGGCCCATGTGTATTTTGTCAGATTTGCATCTGAGTATTTGATTACTTTTTAGGCATTGCAAATTATATTGTATTTTTTACATATTTTGTCAGATTCACATTGAATATTTTGTTATGTTTCAGAAACTGCAAATGGTATTGTATTTTTTTATTTCAAACATTCACATGTTCATTGCTAGTGTTCAGGAATACAATTTATGTTGTATATTTTTCTTGTATTCTGAGACCTTGCCAAGCTTACTAATTACTTCTAGAAATTTCTTTTGTAGATTCCCTGAGATTTTCTACGTAAAAACATCATGTGATCTGCCAACGGGTCAGTCTTATAGTCTCACTTCTTCCTTTCTTATCTGAATGCCTTCTTCCTTTTTTGATTTTTTTTTCCCTGTTATTGCACTGGCCAGAACTTTCCACATGATGTTGAATAACGGTGGGCAGAGTGAATCTCCTTTTCTTGTCTCTGAACTTTTGGAGAAAGTATTCAGTCTTTCAACACAAATATGTCAGCTGTAGCTCTTTTATTGATGTTCTTCATCAAGTTGAGTAAGTTCTCCTCTATTATTTTTTTGGAAGTTTTAAAAATCATTTTGGGTGTGGAATTTTGTCAAATGCTTTTCTTGTATCCATTGACATGACGATGTGATTTTTCTTCTTCTGCCTGTGATTATTGTCATGCGCGTCCCTGTGAAGAGACCACCAAACAGGCTTTGTGTGAGCAACATGGCTGTTTATTTCACCTGGGTGCAGGTGGGCTGAGTCCGAAAAGAAAGTCAGTGAAGGGAGATAAGGGTGGGGCCGTTTTACAGGATTTGGGTAGGTAAAGGAAAATTACAGTCAAAGGGGGGTTGTTCTCTGGCAGGCAGGAGTGGGGGTCACAAGGTGCTCAGTGGGGGAGCTTTTTGAGCCAGGATGAGCCAGGAAAAGGAATTTCACAAGATAATATCATCACTTAAGGCAAGGACTGGCTATTTTCACTTCTTTTGTGGTGGAATGTCATCGGTTAAGGTGAGGCAGGGCATTTACACTTTTTTTTGTGATTCTTCAGTTACTTCAGGGCATCTGGGCGTGTATGTGCAAGTCACAGGGGATGAGATGGCTTGGCTTGGGCTCAGAGGCCTGACATTCCTGCCTTCTTATATTAATAAGAAAAATAAAATAGTGTTGAAACGTTGGGGCTGCGAAAATTTTTGCAGGGTGTTATGGAGAGAGAATGGGCGATGTTTCTCATGGCTGCTTCAAGTAGGATTAGGGGCGGCGTGGGAACCTAGAGTGGGAGAGATTAAGTTGAAGGAAGATTTTGTGGTAAGGGATGATATTGTGGGGTTGTTAGAAGAAACATTTGTTGTATTGAGAATGATTGGTGATGGCCTGGATGTAGTTTTGTATGAACTGAAAAACTAAACGGCAGACACAAGGTAAGAGAAGGAGAAAAAACAGGTATTGAAGAAAAAACAGGTATTGAAGGACTAAGAATCGGGAGGACCTAGGACATGTAATTAGAGAGTGCCCAAGGAGGTTCCGCATAGCCTTGCCAGCAAAGATTATTTACTTACTTTAAGAGGGAATTTAGAGTGGCGGTTTGGGATAGCACTAGGAGACATCAGCTGTGATGGCTTGGAGAAACATTGTAAACCGGCAGCGTAACCCCGAGCATGGCATTTATGAGTAGTTGAGAAGGTGAATAGGAGTATGATGAGACAGAAGACAGCAGGGATGAAAGTTTTTTGGGGTGCAGTCTAAGTTGGTCTGGTGTCCGGAATGAGACTGGGACCTAAGAAAAAGGAGTGACTGCAGAGGAGCTCAAATGGGCTGGAACCTGTAGCATTCCGAGGATAGGCCTGAATTCCGAGAAGGGAAAGTGGTAAAAGTATTGTCTAGTCCTTTTTAAGTTGGTGACTGAGCTTGGTGAGGTGTGTTTTTAAAAGACCATTAGTCCATTCTACCTTTCCTGAAGGTTGAGGAGAGTAAAAGATATAAAGGTTTCACTGAATACCAAAAGCCTGAGAAACTGCTTGGGTGATCTGACTAGTAAAGGCTGGTCCGTTATCAGACTGTGTAGAGGTAGGAAGGCCAAACCAAGGAATTATGTCTGAAATGACTGCAGTGGCCTTCTCAGACCCTGTGGGAAAGGTCTCTACCCATTCAGTGAAAGTGTCTACCCAGACTAGGAGATATTTTAGTTTTCTGCCTCGGGGCATGTGAGCAAAGTCAATTTGCCAGTCCTGGGCAGGGGCAAATCCTCCAGCTTGTGTAGGAAAGGGAGGGGGCCTGAACAATCCCTGAGGGGCAGTAGAATAGCAGATGGAACACTGAGAAGTGATCTCCTTGAGGACAGATTTCCATGATGGAAAGGAAATGAGAGGTTCTGAGACGGGCTAGTGGCTTGTAACCTACATGGAAGAGGTTATGAAATGATGACAGAATAGAATGGGTCTGTGAGGCTGGAAGGAGTTATTTTCCTTGGTCTAAGAACCATTTGCCTTGTAAGAGATTGATAGGTGGAATTTCAGCGGGGGGAGTAGGTGGGAGTGGCTGATATGAAGGAGGAAAATTGTGAGGGATAGAAGTTGGAACGCTAGCTGCTTTGTTAGCTAACTTATCAGCATAAGCATTGTCCTGAGCGATGGTTGGGAGAAGAAAATAGATTTTGGAAGTTATGAGAACTGTAGAGAGTTGAGCATAGTTTGTGATTTTTAGGGCATCTAACAGTATTAAAGCAGTGGCAGCCACTGTGTGCAGACATGAGGGCTAGGCTAAAATAGTAAGGTCAAATTGTTTGGACAGAAAGGCTACAGGACGCGGTCCCTGCTCTTGTGTAAGAATTCTGACTGCACTAACCATGCCTAGGAAGGAAAGGAGTTATTGTTTTGTAGAAGGGATTGGGATTTGGGAGATTAGCTGGACACGATCAGCAGGGAGAGTAAGTGTGTATTTATGAGAATTATGCCGAGATAGGTAACAGATGAGGAAGAAATTTGGGCTTGACTGAAGTAATAGGGGCTGTCCGTGAGGCCTTGCAGCAGTACAGCCTAGGTAAATTTGCTGAGCCTGATGGGTGTCAGGGTCAGTCCAGGTGAAAGCAAAGAGAGGCTGCGATGAAGGGTGCAGGGGAATAGTGAAAAAAGCATCTTTAGATCAAGAATGGAATAGTGAGTTGTGGAGGAAGATGTCGAGGACAAAAGAGTGTACGGGTTTGGCACCACAGAGTGGGTAGGCAAAACAATTTGGTGGATAAGGCACAGATCTTGAACTAATCTGTAAGACTTGTACGGTGTTTGGACAGGTAAAATGGGGAAATTGTAAGGAGACTTTATAGGTTTTAGAAGCTGATGCTGTAGCAGGCGAGTGATAACAGGCTTTAATCCTTTCAAAGCGTGCTTCGGGATGGGATACTGGCGTTGAGCAGGGTAAGGGTGATTAGGTTTTAATGAGATGGTAAGGGGTGCATGATCAGTCACCAAGGAGGGAGTAGAGGTATCCTATGTTTGTGGGTTAAGGTGGGGGGATACGAGGGGAAGACGCAAAGGAGGCTTTGGGTTTGGGAGAGGGGGGGCAATGAGATGTGGCTGTAGTCCAGGAATAGTCAGGGAAGCCGATAATTTAGTTTAAATGCAGATAATTTGGTTAAAATGTCTCCACCTAATAAGGGAACTGGGCAGGTGGGGATAACTAAAAAGGAGTGTATAAAAGAATGTTGTCCAAGTTGGCACCAGAGTGGGGAGTTTTAAGAGGTTTAGCAGCCTGGCCGTCAAAACCCACAACAGTTATGGAGGCAAGTTACCCTTGAAAAGAAGGTAAAGTGGAGTGGGTAGCCTCCGTATTGATCAAGAAGGGGACAGACTTACCCTCCACTGTAAGAGTTACCCAAAGCATCTGTGATGGTCCAGGAGGCTTCCAAGGCCATGGGGCAGCATCAGTCTTCAGCCGCTAAGCCGAGAAGATCTGGGAAGGAGTCAGTCAGAGAGCCTTGGGCCAGAGCTCCAGGTGCTCTGCGAGTGATTGCCTGGCAAGTTGGACAGTCCGATTTCCAGTGGGGTCCCGTACAGATGGAACATGGCTTAGGAGGAATCCCAGGCTGTGGGCATTCCTTGGCCCAGTGGCCAGCTTTCCGGCACTTGTAGCAAGCTCCTGGGGCAGGAGGTTCTGGAGGAACCCATGGCAGCTGCGGTTCAGGCGTTTGGAGCTGTGTGCTGCAGATGTGGCTGGGGTTTGTCTCACAGTCGAGGCAAGGAATTGCAACTCAGAAATAAGTTGCTACTTGGCTGCCTCTACTCTATTATTGTACACCTTGAAGGCGAGGTTCATTAAGTCCTGTTGGGGGGTTTGAGGGCTGAAATTTAATTTTGGGGGTTTATTTAATGTCAGGAGCAGATTGGGTAATAAAATAAAATGCATATTAAGAATAAGATGACCTTCTGACCTTTCAGGGTCTAGGGCTGAAAAGAGTCTCAGGGTTGCTGCTAAATAGGCCATTAACTGGGCTAAGTTTTTCATATTTGATGAAAAAGAGCCTAAACGCTAACTGATTTGGGAGAGGTCGGATAAAGAAAAAGGACCATTAACCTTGACTATGCCTTTAGCTCTATCCACTTTTTTAAGAGGAAATTTCTGGGCAGGTGGGGGAGGGCTAGTCGAGGAACGAAACTGTAAGCCAGACCAGGTGTGAGGAGGGGAGGTGATAAAAGGATTATAAGGTGGGGGAGTGGAGGCTGAGGAAAAATTGGGACCTAGCTCGGCCTGGTGAGGAGGGGAGAGGTCAGATGGGTCTGTAGAAAAGGAAGATTAGAAAGACTCAGTGACGCTTGGGATTGGGACTGAGGGGACAGGCGGGAGGGAAAGAAGTAAGATTTGGGATGAGTTGCATTGGGAACAGAGACTAGGGAGGGACCAATGTGTAAAAGAATGCCTGGACGTCAGGCACCTCAGACTGTTTGCCCATTTTATGACAATTATTTAGATCTTGTAGGAAGGAAAAATCTCAAGTGCCGTTTTCTGGCTATTTGGAACTGCTATTGAGTTTGTATTGGGGTCAAGCAGCATTGTAGAAGAAAATAAGGCATTTAGATTTTAGATCAGGTGTGAGTTGAAGAGGTTTTAAGTTCTTGAGAACACAGGCTAAGGGAGAAGAAGGAGGAATGGAGGGTGGAAGGTTGCCCATAGTGAAGGAGGCAAGCCCATAGAAAAGAGAGAGTAGAGACACAGAGAGAAGGAGTTTGGTGGTTCTTGCCCTCCAGAAAAGCAGGAAAATTGTCAGGGAGCCAAAATAAGACATTGGGGTGCAAAAATAAGAGATCGGGGCACAAAAAAGAGGTCAGGGCACAAAAATAAGAGGGGGCGCAAAAATAAGAGGTTGAAGTACTTGCCCCTCCCACAGAAAAGCAGAGAAGGGGTAGAAACAGAGAAGGGGTTGGGGTGCTTGCCTCCCCCCCAGAAAAGCAGAGAAGGGGTAGAGACAGGGAGGGTAGGGGTTGGGGTGCTTGCCCCTCCCCCAGAAAAGCGGGACTTGCCACTTAGGGTGAAGGACCAAGGCAGGCATCCCTTCAGCGTGGTCAGACACCTCTGAAACGTAGGTGAGTAATCAGAGAGGCGTCCCTACAATGATTAAACACCAAGGGAAGGCTGCCTTCCCCTGTCCGTGACCGGCGCCAGCATTTTGGGTCCATGGATAAAACGTGTCTCCTTTATCTCTACCAGAAAATGAAAGGAATTGAAATTAAGAGAAGGGAGAGATTGAAGGGTGATGAGAAAGAGGTTGAGAGATAGTGAGAGAGGTTGGAGAAGACAGTAAAAAGGGGCCGCTTACCCGATTTAAAATTGGTGAGATGTTCCTTGGGCTGGTTGGTCTGAGGACCAGAGGTCATAGATGGATCTTTCTCACCGAGCAAAGAGCAGGAGGACAGGGGATTGATCTCCCAAGGGAGGTCTCCTGATCCGAGTCATGCACCAAAATGTCATGCATATCCGTGTGAAGAGACCACCAAACAGGCTTTGTGTGAGCAACATGGCTGTTTATTTCACCTGGGTGCAGGCTGGCTGAGTCCGAAAAGAGAGTCAGCGAAGGGAGATAAGGGTGGGGCCGTTTTATAGGATTTGG
>NW_012116278.1:1054111-1060694 GCF_000951035.1 Colobus angolensis palliatus | reverse complement strand
TGGGGCCGTTTTATAGGATTTGGATAGGTAAAGGAAAATTACAGTCAAAGGGGGGTTGTTCTCTGGCGGGCAGGAGTGGGGGGTCACAAGGTGCTCAGTGGGGTAGCTTTTTGAGCCAGGATGAGCCAGGAAAAGGAATTTCACAAGATAATATCATCACTTAAGGCAAGGACTGGCCATTTTCACTTCTTTTGTGGTGGAATGTCATCCGTTAAGGCAAGGCAGGGCATTTGCACTTCTTTTGTGATTCTTCAGTTACTTCAGGCCATCTGGGCATATATGTGCAAGTCACAGGGGATGCGATGGCTTGGCTTGGGCCTAGAGGCCTGACAATTATAATATACTGATAGATTTTCAAATAGGAAACCAGTTTCTTGCATCCCTGTAATAAAACCCACTTAGTCACTTTGTATAGTTATCTTTTATGTATTGTTGAGTCCTATTTGCTAATATTTTGTTAAGGATTTTTGTAACTGGTATATGCATGAGGGCTATTGGTCTTACTTTGTACTTTTCTGTTTTTGAACTGTCTTTGTCTGCTTTTATTATCAAGATAATGCTGATGTCTTAAAATGATTTGGGAAGTATTCTGTCTTCTTTAATTTTCTGGAAGTCTTTTTTGTTTGTTTGTTTTGTTTTGTTTTGGTTGTTTGTTTTAGAATTGATGTTAATTCTTCTTTAAACATTTGGTATATTTCTCCAGTGAAACTATCCAGGACAGGGATTTGGAGCTGAGGGGAGGAGGAGTCTAAAGTGACAAAATAAATTTCCTTAATTGTTATACGGCTTTCCAAATTATCTGTTTCATATTGGCAAATTGTGGTAGTTTGTGTTTTTAAGAAATTGGTCCATTTCATCTAACTCGTCAAGTTTATGTGTGTAAAATTATTTGTAGCATTCCCTTATTATCCTTTTGATTTACACAAGGTCTGTGGTAATATCACCTGTTTCAGATATTGGTAATTTATTTTTTCTCTCCTCTCTTCCTTTTCAGTCTTACTTATGTTTGCTTAGTTTTATTGTCATTTTCATATAATCAGTTTTTTGTTTCATTGACTTTGCTGTTTTTCTGTTTTCTATCACATTGATTTCCTTCCTTTGGCTTCCTGTGGATTTATTTTGCTCTTTTTTTCCCTAGTTTCTTGAGGTAGATTATTGATATGTAATTTCCTCTTTTCTAATGTATGCATTTAGGGCTATACATGTCCTTCTCATTGAATATAAAGACACAGATATGTTAAAAGAATGAATCATGACTTCAGCTGTGTCGCCACACAATTTGATATATTGTGTTTTTATTTCATGTAGTTCAGTCCATTTTTTAATTTCCCTTGAGACTTCCTCTTTGATCCATTGATTATTCAGCAATATGTTGTTTACTTTCTAAAGATTTGAAGATTTTTCTGTTATCTCTGTTATGAGTTGAAGGTTTATGTCCCCCCAAAAATTGGTATGTTGAAATCCTAACCAACCTGCAAAGTGATGATATTTGCAGTTGAAGCTTTGGGGAGATGATTAGGTCATAAGAGTTAAGCCCTCATAAATGGGATTAGTACCTCATAAGAAGAGGATGGGAGACCAGAGCTCCCTTCCTCTCCAACATATGAGGACACAGAAAGAAGGCAAGCAAGGGAAAGAGAATGTCACCAAAAAACCGAAATAGACTTCACCTCAATCTTAGACTTCAGCCTCCAGAACTGTTAGAATAACATCTATTGTTCAAAGCACCCAATTTATGTTATTTTGCTACAGCAGTCCACAGCTGCTGAAGGCAGCTGTTATTGCTCTGTTATTGCTTTCTTGTTTGATTCTATTGTGGTCAGAGAACACACTCCATACAATTTGAATCTTAAAATTTATGAGGCTTTTTTTACGGTCTAGGATATAGTCTTGTCTTTATATGTGTCCTGTAGGCACTTGAAAATAATATATATTCTATTTTTGTTGGGCATAAGGTTCTATAAATGTTAACTACATCTTTTTTGTTAATGGTGTTATTGAGTTCTTCTATATTGTTGCTAAACTCCTGTCTAGTTCTTCTATCAGTTTTGGAAAGGGGTATTGAAATATCCAACCATCATTATGAATTGTGTATTTTTTCTTTCAGTTCTGTTAGATTTTACCTCACACATTTTGCAGTTCTGTTGTTTGATGCATAAACATTTAGGATTTCTACGTCTTCATGGTAAATGATCTTTTATCACTATTTGATTCCCCTCTGTGGTAATTATTTGGAAGGCCTACTTTATCTGTTATTAATATAGCTACTCTCACTTTTGCTTCATTTGCATGTGTCTTTTTCCATCCATTTACTTTCAATCTGTCTATATCATTATATATAATGTGAGTTTCCTGCAGACAGTATATAACTAGGTCATGCTTTTAAACCCACTCCACTCCACTAATTTATGCCTTTTAATATTGGTATTCAAACTATTTGTGCCCGGGCACTGTGGCTCATGCCCATGATCCCAGCACACTGGGAGGCTGAGGCAGGATGATCCCTTAAGGCCAGGAGTTTGAGACTGGCCTGGGCAACACAGTAAGATCCTATCTTTACAAAATTTTAAAAAATTATCCAAGTATAGTGGCAAGTGCCTGTAGTCCCAGCTACTTGGGATGCTGAGGTGGGAAGGTCGCTTGAGCCTAAGAAGTTGAGGCTGCAGTGAGCTGTGGTTGTGCCACTGTACTCCAGCCTAGACGACAGAACAAAATGCTGTTTCACAAAAAATAATAAATAATTTCTAAAACAGAAATTATTTACATTTAATGTGACCTGAGCATTTCTGGCATTACATTATATTATTATGTTTCAACTCCAGATCTTATTTATATTAATGAGGACCAACTCTGATTTATTTATCTTGCCCAAATTACTATCTGAGGAGTCTGGGGAGTCATGCCCTACAAATCATAAATTCTCATCAGATGGGTTTATTTAATCCTATATATTGTGACTTAATTTCCAACCTGGCTCTGGTATAACATGAGACAAGGAAGAAAAGGAAAAATATTTTACCCCAAAGCATGTTTCTTTGACATATTTTTAAATGGCCCTGCAAAGCTGTTCTTTGTAGGGAAATTTTCACATCTGTAAACAATGTCTATTAACATAACTACATCTTTTTCTTTCAGACCCTCCCAAATCTTAAGAGATTAACTAAAATCTGAATAGGAAACATTTGTCATCTATTGTCTTTAAGGACAGCCACTAAAAGACATCAAAGGAACTTTGGTCTCCACAGTCTTTATCTTAACTTGAACATCCCTACATCCCTATAGCCTGGAACCCCCGCCCCCCGCCCCCACCAATTGCCTCTCTAAAATGTATAAAACCAAGCTGCTTCTGACCACCTTGGGCACATGTCACATGTTTTCAGTATCTTGAGGGCTCTGTCATGGGCTGTGGTCACTCATATTTGGCTCAGAATAAATATTTTCAAATACTTTACAGAGTTTGGCTCTTTTGGAGAGACAGGACTAGCTGGATTTCCTAGGCCGACTAAGAATCCCTAAGCCTAGCTGGGAAGGTGACCGCATCCACCTTTAAACACAGGGCTTGCAACTTAGCCCACACCCGACCAGTCAGAGAGCTCACTAAAATGCTAATTAGGCAAAAACAGGAGGTAAAGAAATAGCCAATCATCAGTTGTCTGAGAGCACAGCAGGAGGGACAAGGCTCAGGATATAAACCCAGGCATTCAAGCCGGCAAGAGCAACCCACTTTGGGTCCCCTCCCCTTATACGGGAGCTCTGTTTTCACTCTGCTTCACCCTGTTCCGTGTTTTGTTACAGCTGGAGCTGAGCTTTCACTTGGGAGCTCTGTTTTCACTCTGCTTCACCCTGTTCCGTGTTTTGTTACAGCTGGAGCTGAGCTTTCACTTGCCGTCAACCACTGCTGTTTGCCGCCGTGGCAGACCTGCCGCTGACTTCCATCCCTCCGGATCCGGCAGGGTGTCCGCCGTGCTCATGATCCAGCGAGGTACTCATTGCCACTCCCGATTGGGCTAAAGGCTTGCCATTGTTCCTGCACGGCTAAGTGTGCCTGGGTTCATCCTAATCAAGTCGAACACTAGTCACTGGGTTCCACGGTTCTCTTCCATGACCCACGGCTTCTAATAGAACTGTAACACTCACTGCATGGCCCAAGATTCCATTCGTTGGAATCTGTGAGGTCAAGAACCCCAGGTCAGAGAACACGAGGCTTGCCGCCATTTTGGAAGCAGCCCGCCACCATCTTGGGAGCTCTGGGAGCAAGGAAACCCTGGTAACATTTTCACTGACGTGTATTTATTTATTTTAGAGACAGGGTCTCACTCCGTCACCCAGGTTGGAGTGCAGTGGCATAATCATAGCCTCAAACTCCTGTGATTAAGCAATCCTCCAGCCTCAGCCTCCTGAGTAGCTGGGATTACAAGTGTGAGCCACTGCACCCAGGTAGACCTTCACACTTTCTATTTTCTCTGGCTTCTACTGGCACTCATCCAGCAGGGGAAGGTGGTGGCCTTGTTACTGACAAGGGAAAGAAGAAGTCCAGGTTTCCCATGTGGCCTTCTCTGATACCCCAAAGAAAATGCCCCTGTTTTCAGCTGAGTGAAGGTGAGAATTTACCTCCCCACTAGGACTTCACGGATCTCTTCCTGGATGGGAGTGGTAGGTATGTCTAGTCACTGTTCCCCACTTAATCTCCACTAACACCACACTGAGTGGAAGGTGGCCCCATGAATGCTGGTCCGTGGCAAATGTCCTGGCTTTCTACTAGTTCTTCCCTGACAACAACCCAGCAGGAAGGGGGAAGGTGCTTCAATACTGTGGATTAGGGGTGGAAGGCCATGCTCTTCACTGATGCTGAATAGGCCAGGGGGTGGGGGTGCTCACTATCTATCATTGAGGTTAAAGTCCTGGCTCCCCACCCCATTCAACCTTTGCTCCCATGGGGGAGGGATGGGTTCATTTCATTTTTTTTTCCTTTTCTGTGGTGTTTGGCTGGAGTAGAGCAGTTATTGTCTAGCATTTTTCTGTCTTGCTAGGTTGTCCTTTTCCTGGTATTTTGGCTAGTGAGAGCAGTTTTGTTTTGTTTCCTGTCTTCCTTCACATGTGCCTACTGACATTTCTGAGCTGCAGGCTTCTTTAGCTCCAAGGATGGGACACATGAGGCAAAGAGAGAATCCGGGGAACTGATCACCATGTCTGTCTTTGGGTCAAAAAGTCTTCAGCTGGTCTGCAATCTTTCTTTCAGTCTTATGCTTGTTTTATATAGGACATCTAGGGTTTTTCGTTGTATTTAGCCAGAAAAATAAATATTTCCACTCCTCCAAAGCCTGTTTTTGCACAACTCTAGAGCTAAGAATGGCTTTTACATTTTTTTTTTAAAGAACATGAGATAAAAAAAGACTACATATGACCTGCAAAGCCTAAAATATTTACTATATAATCTTTCAAACAAAAAAGTTGAAGACCCATGACTTCAGCCATGACAAGGCACCTGGAGTTTATTCTAAGTGCAACTGGAAGCCTTAGGAGGGTTGTTGGCAGAGGAATAAAGTGATTTTGTTTGCTACTTTGAAGAGATTACGGAAGTTAGTGAATCCAATTATTTCTAAGCACTTTCCCAGAGTCCACAAAAGGAGTCTGGGGAAGCAGGCTCTGTGGGCAGGGGCTTGAGAAAGGGGGTGCATCGGCCTAATAAGGACTCCATCACGTGAAAGCATGCTTCTTTGCTGAGGTTGTGCAGTAAGTAGGTGAGAGAGTCGGGAGTCTAACCCAGGTCAGTGTAGCTCCAGAGCCTCATAGCCCCCATTCTTCTCCATTTCAGGGGAGGACTCATAGGAAGACTGAGCACAAGTCTCTGAGCCTTGAGATTTTGAAGACCTAGCAGGGAGGGAGAGGAGGATGCCTGGAGGATTACCATAGGTTCCTCCCACAGGCTAGCCCTGCCGGGCTCCCCCCAGCTTCTTCCTCCATACTGTGAACCTGCTCTTTGCTGCTTCCTACTTTGACTTTTCATCATCACCAAGCCATTGGTTTCTGTTTGTAATTATGCATTTTAATGTTCATTAATTATGGAATGCAAATTGCTCCAAGTGCAAAATTTGTAATGAGCTGTTTTACCATCCCACCCCCAGGTCTAGAAGGTGGGCCAGCTGTTCTGAGCAGGAGAAGGAAAAACAACCAACTTGCAAAACAGAACAATTTGTCCTAGGGCCTGAGTGAATCATATGGTAAATAAGCCTGGGGGACTTCCTGCTGATGCTAGAGGTGGGGCCCTGCCCCACCTGGGTCCTGGGTGACATCAGTGTGGCATTTTCATTCTTTGCTACAAACTGGGGCCTGAAAGGCAGGGGGTAATGGAAGGAGCTCTAGCCTCAGACCCAGCCTTTTACTGGCTGTACCACCCTGAGCTGGTCACTTGGCTTCTCTGAGCCTCAGTTTCTCCTTCTGGAAGGTAAGGATTATGATGAAATCATCCTCAAAGTAGGGGTGGCAGGCAAACACTAGCAGGCCCTGGACGAATGCATGTGAATGGCTCTCCAGATTGCTAGATTCCAGTTCTGCCTGACTGTGGCCTTCTGTTTTTTTTTTT
>NW_012116278.1:1047076-1053636 GCF_000951035.1 Colobus angolensis palliatus | reverse complement strand
TTTAGTAGAGATGGAGTTTCACCAGGCCAGGCTGGTCTCGAACTCCTGACCTCAGGTGATCCACCTGCCTCAGCCTCCCAAAGTGCTGGGATTATGATTACAGGCATGAGCTACGGCACACTGCCCCGGCTGAGGTCTTTAACTGTCTGAGAGCCTTCAGATGAGAACACTCTGAGCCTCAATCTCCTTCAATGGAGGCACTGGACAGCAGAAAGTCAGGGAAGGCTTTCAGATAAAAACTGTTCAGTTTTTATCAAAGCAACTGTGAATTGTAAAAAGGGGGAAATTAGCTCTGAAGTATTTAAGAGGAAAATGGAGAATTTCCTTGGAATTGATTGAATGTGTTTTAAGACATCACAAGGATGTCCCCAAACCCGCCTGACGATGAACAATGCCTTGTTCTCCTCCAAGGACTAGGTAAGTATTTGATTTCTTTAAGTCTCATGGCCAGAGCAAGCATAATAATAGTATTACCTCCTACAAATAGTACTCGTCTCAACAATAGTATGCCTCAAAATTTATGGTAAATATTTTTTATTTATTGTTATTATTTTTTACAGACAAGGTCTTACTATGTCACCCAGGCTGGAGTACAGGCAGTGGTGCAATCATAGCTCACTGCTACCTTGAAATCCTGGGTTCAAGGGATCCTCTTGCCTCAGCCTCTCAAATAACTGGGACTACAGGCATGTGCCATCATACTAGGCTAATTTTATTTTTATTTTGTGTAGATATGGAGTCTTATCATGTTGATCAGGCTGGTCTTGAACTCCTGACCTCAAATGATCCTCCCATCTCAGCCTCCCAAAGCCCTGGGATTACAGGTATGAGCCACCATGCCCAGCAGTGGTAAAGATTAAATGAGATGTGACAATAATGAGACTAAACATATATGAAAGCCAGAGTACACTGTCACGAAGAATACATACAACTGTGAATGAAGTCTGACTGAGACACTTGCTCAGTGTGTGCCCTAGTTTTTCTGAGCCTCAGTTTCCACGATTTATACACTGGCAAAAGTAACTCCTTCCTCACTAGACTTGTGAGAGGATCCCGGGAGGTCACGTACCTGACATGTGCCTGACACCTGACAGGTGCTCACAAAATGCTAACTGCTGTTGTAGTTACCTTGTTACTTTCTCCAAATAGGAGACATTCCGGGAGAAATGTAAGGGAATCACATACAGGGAGATGGTAGGCATTTCTTCCATGCCTCCTTTTCCGATGAGGAAACTGAAACTCAGAGAGGTCAGGTGAGCTGCCTTAGGTCAAACAGCAAGCAACAGGCTGACTAAGCCCACCATTGAAGGCCCCCTGACTATGGGTTCAAATGAGGTGCTCTTTTCCCTGAACCGCATGGAGGTGGCCTGTCTGTGGTGTCACAAGTGGTTCAGACTGGCTAGGGTAATACAGAGATTGTGAGAATCTTGTGAGAAGGGCCCTGTAATGGGTTATCAGAGGGCTTGGGTGCTTTAGGGACAGAGAGGTTGCTTGTGGCATAGTCTTGGATATACAGATTAGGTACAGCATCTTGGGAAAAAGACGTAGGGAAAGATGCAAGGAAGGAAATGAAATGCATATTTATTATGCACCTGCCATGAGCTGGATGTTTCCCAGTACGCTATATTTTTTAATCCCCCCAAAACTCAGAGGACCTCTACAATACAATATACTCATTTTACAGGCAAGGTTATTGAAGATCACACAGGCTGAGGAAGGGCTGCTGAATTCTTCAATATGAACCATCCCTTTGATAAGAAACTGAGTGGGCCTGGTTCTTCTCATCCCAGGAGACCTCTGGTGTGCTTCCTGGCATATGAGTGAGTGGGAAAGGCTCTGCCAGTCCTCAGTCCCCCACCCCTCTTGCCACTCAGCCTCAATCTGTCAACTAGGCCAGCTAGCCTGTCTATTAATGCAGACATTGATTTGGACAACCAGGCCAATCAAGAGCCCATAATTACTGGGAGTTTTAATCAACTCATGCCAATTCAGCTGCCGCTCAATTTGTGCTGGACTTCGGTGCTGACAAGGAGGGAAGCGGTGGGGGGTTGGGGGAGGCATGCAAAAAGGATTACAGGGATCAATAGTCCTGTGTAATGAAGGACAGCTGCTGCAGGCACCACCAGGGGGCCTGAGACTTCAGAGTGGAGGAGACAGAGCCTGCCCCCATCCCCCAGGAGAGCTCCCTGGCACAGAATGAAAACTACACCCCTGTTTCATCTCTGCCTACACCTGGATCTGGAAACCACTTAGGCACCACCAGCCAGCATCTGTTCTCTGCAGGGTCCAACCCTCAGTATCTCTCTCTACATTTTGCCCTCAGCCAGGCCTGACCTCCTCTTCTTGAAGAAAATTATGTATCCTTCAGAGCCAGCAATCCCATTACTGGGTATACATCCAAAAGAAAATAAATCATTCTACCAGAAAGACACATGCAACCGTATGTTCATTGCTGCCCTATTCACAATATAAAGACATGGACTCAACCTGGGTGCCCATCAATGGTGGACTGGATAAACAAATAATGTGGTGCATATACACGTGGAATACTATGCAGCCATAAAAAGAAAATCATGCCCTTTGCAGTAATATGGTTGCAGCTGGAGGCTGTTATCTTAAGCTAATTAACACAGGAACAGAAAACTAAATACCACATGTTCTCACTTATAAGTGGGAGCTAGGCTGGGCGCGGTGGCTCACACCTGTAATCCCGGCACTTTGGAAGGCCGAGGTGGGTGGATCACCTGAGATCAGGAGTTCGAGACCAGCCTGGCCAACATGGTGAAACCCCATGTCTACTAAAAATACTACAAATTAACCAGGGGTGGTGGCGGACACCTGTAATCCCAGGTACTCGGGAGGCTGATGCAGGAGAATCGCTTGAACTCAGGAGGCAGAGGTTGCAGTGAGCCAAGATTGCACCATTGTATTGTAGCCTGGGTATTGTGAGCAAAGCTCTGTCTCAAAAAAAAAAAAAAAAAAAAAAAGTGGGAGCTAAATATTGGGTACTCATGGACATAAAAATGGCAATAAGAGACACTGGGGACTACTAGACGGGGGAAGGAGGCAGGGGGTGTGAAAGGGAAGAAATGGGCAAGGATTAAAAAACTACTTATTGGGCACTATGCTTAGTACCTGAGTGATGGGATCAATTGTACCGCAAACCTCAGAATCACACAATGTATCCAGGTAACAAACCTGCACATGTACCTCTGAATCTATAATAAATGTTGAAATTATTTTTTTAAAACAAATTTTAAAAAACTCTGTAAGTTATATCTCAGCAGTCTCTGTGGTTATGTTCCTGAGTTCAAAAAGCAGAGGAATGCTGAGGAGACAAAAACATAAAAATAAGGTTAATCCAGATATTGTCATTTCCTAGCTGTGTGACTTCAGGCAAGTCACTGCACCTTTCTGGTCCTGGTTTTCCTGTTCTAAAATAGACTCAATAATAAATAACCACCTCCTGGGATTGCTGGGAACATTCAGTGCTGTCACGAATGAGAACTGCTTGTGTGGAAGTTCCTTCTTCCTTTTGATGTCCCACGTCAGAAAGAATCAGTTTTCTTTTTCTCCCATGTTCATTATTCTTCTCCTAGCACGAGCTTTATTCTGCCAGGTGGGACGGTTTCTGGGTCACAGTCTGTTTCCCCATGAGTCCACAGCTATTTGGGGACAGGGACTGTAATACACACAGCTTCCTTTTCTCAGCCCAGCACGTGGGAGGGAGACAAGCCAGTATGCAAGGCAAATGTGGCCTTTGGGGTCAAGCAAGCTTGGGCTTGAATCCCACCTGTCTTTGCCACTTACTAACCACTGTAGTGTTAGCCAGTCAGTTCATTAACATTTGAACCTCAACTTCCTCAAAGTAAAATGAGCCTAATTACACTTACTCAGAATTGCTATGGAGGAAAAAAAAAAAAAGTTAGACATTTAATGTTCCTAACATAGTGTCTGGCACAATGGTTAAGATCCCGATTGTTATAGAAGTTGCTATTATGATTATTATCACTCTTAATATTCAGTGCTCAGTAAATATTTTTGGAATGTAATAAAATGTCTGGTTGTGTTGCTTAGTTTTGGCTTGAGTTCCAGTGAAATACCAACAGGCCATTATCCCCACATGCCAGCCATCTGTGCGGCATTCAACATACACTTACTGAAGACACCAGAAAGGAAATTCAAATGCTTTCAGGACATACTGTGAGCCAGGCACTACAGGAAGTGTTTTCCTGTTTTCCTTATACTGCTTTGCTGAAGCCCCACACTTCTATGAGATTGCTGTTATTGCTGTTATTAGCTTGATTTTTGCAGAAGAGAAAACTGAGGCTTTGCGACTGGATATGTCTTTCTTTGTAGTTCTAGCAGAGCCAGGGTGCAAACATGGGGGCTTTTGACTCCAGGCCCCTGCTCTTTCCACTGTACCATACCATTCCTTCCATTTTTTCTTTTCTTTTCTTTTTTTTTTTTGAGATGGAATCTCGCTGTGTCACCCAGGCTGGAGTGCAGTGGCACGATCTCAGCTCATTGCAAGCTCTGCCTCCGTGGTTCACGCCATTCTCCCACCTCAGTCTCCCGAATAGCTGGGACTACAGGTGCGTGTCACCACGCCCGGCTAATTTTGTTTTTTGTATTTTTAGTAGAGACGGGGTTTCTTTTCTTTTTTTTTTTTTTTTTGAGATGGAATCTCGCTGTGTCACCTAGGCTAGAGTGCAGTGGTGCCGTCTCAGCTCACTGCAAGCTCCGCCTCCCGGGTTCACGCCATTCTCCTGTCTCAGCCTCCCGAGTAGCTGGGACTACAGGCGCCCGCCTCGTCGCCCGGCTAGTTTTTTGTATTTTTCTATTAGAGACGGGGTTTCACCGTATTAGCCAGGATGGTCTCGATCTCCTGACCTCGTGATCCGCCCGTCTTGGCCTCCCAAAGTGCTGGGATTACAGGCTTGAGCCACCGTGCCCGGCCGGGACGGGGTTTCACTGTGTTAGTCAGGATGGTCTCCATCTCCTGACCTCGTGATTCACCCGCCTTGGTCTCCCAAACATACCATTCTTTACTTGTGGAGGCACCAAGAAGTAGAAGACCTGAGAGTTCCTGACTTCAGGAAGAATCTGGACCAATGGTAGAGATCAGGTAAATTTCCAGAGGGAGAAAAGTCATAGTTCAAAATAGCTTATGATAAAAAATGTGCCAAACAACAAAAAACAAACAACCTGATTAAAACATGGGCAAAGGACTTGAATAGACATTTCTCTAAAAATGATATATAAATGGCCAACTGGCACATGAAAAGATGATCAACATGATTAGTGAATCATTAGTGAAATGCAAATCAAAACTACCTCACACTCATTAGGATGGCTGTTATCAAAACTTCGGAAAATAACGAGTGTTGGTGAAGATGTGGAGAAATTGGCGCCCTTGTACATTCTTGGTAGGATTGTAATATGGTGCAGCTGCTACGAAAAACAGTATGGAGGTCCTCAAGAAATTAAAAATAGAACTACCATATGATCCAGCAATCGCACTTCTGGATAGATATCCAAAAGCACTGAAAATAAAATCCTCAAGAGACATTTATACACCCTTATTCATAACATTGTTATTCATAATAGCCTAAAAGGTAGGATCAACCAGTGTTCACTGACAGATACATATACACACACAATGGAATATTATTCAGCCTTAGAAAGGAAGGCAATTCTGACACATGCTGCAGCATGGATGAACCCTGAGAACATTATGCTAAGTGAAATAAGCCAGTCACAAAAAGACACATGCTGTATTACTCTATTTATATGAGATGCCTACGGCAGTCAAATTCACAGAGATGGAAAGCAGAATGGTGGTTGCCAAGGGCTGGGGGAAGGGAAAACGAGGAATTATGTAATGGGTATAGAGTTTCAGTTCTGAGAGATAAGTGCTGTAGATTGGGTGTACAACAATGTGAATTTTGCATCACACTACCAAACTGTACACTTTAAATGCTTAAGGAGATACATTTTATGTTATGCATATCTTATCACAATTAAAACAATTTTAAAAATGTATTTTCATAAGATGGAAGTAGAGAGTGAAAGACATAATGGTTCCTAAATTCAAAGAAAATCTAGACCAACTGGAAGGACTGGATAAACCCCAAGAGGGAGATAAGTCATGTTTCAGGATGGTTTCTGATCAAGAACGGTGCTGGAATGACAGCATGCTACTGTGTGGCTGGATTTGCTCACACATACTGATCACAGCTAATTATCTGAATATATGCTGCCCATTTTTCCCATTAGAGAAGTCCCAGGGAATTAGGGGACACAGCCTACCATCCTTGCTTTGGGCACATCCCTTCCCTTCTCCGGTCCTCAGTCTTCCTAACTGTCCAGTGAGAAAAAGGTAGCTGGTCTGTAAGGGGTCTCCCATCTTGGACATTCTATGGTTCTCTGACAGAGGTCAACAGGAATTCCAAGGGAGGTGGGTTCCTGCAGTAAGCAGCACCTGCTCTAGTGCAAGTGACTTGGGAACATCTTGCAGCTTTCCCCTACAGCCTCTTTAAATGGCTAGTCAACCTTTC
>NW_012116278.1:1009884-1045991 GCF_000951035.1 Colobus angolensis palliatus | reverse complement strand
TATCCTGAGGTGCAGAGATGTAAGAGAACTTCCCAAGATCATCTAGTGATTAGATGTGGGGCAGGACAGAGGCTCCACTCAAGTCTGCACTGCTACAAAGCTGAACTCTCTGGGCTGATAGCAAGACTCAGTGAAGGAGCCCTCTCTGTTCCCAAGGCAGAGGCTCTAACTGTCTTCACCTGGGTTCAGGGTGCTGGGATGAAAATGAACATCTGCTGTGTACACCCCATATGCCAGACACACTGCTACGCTAATTTATGAAATCTTCCCAACAACCCAGAAAAGAATGCACCATTATTTTCACCACTCACAGATGGAAAACAGGCTTGGAGAGGGAAGATGACTTGCTCCAGGTCCTCACTATAGATGCTTGGATGTCTCTCCGTTTTCAGAAGCCTCATGTCCTATTACTTCTCTGAGCAGCACAGAGCTGAGGGAATTTTGCTACAGACCAAGTGCAGGGAGGTGTTTGGGGAAAATAGCTTATTGTGACCTTGCCTGAGCACTTAACTATGGAACCAGGTCTCCTCCTAAGAGCACTGAATGTGCATTAACTCATTCCCTCCTCACAGCAACCCTAGGCGGCAAACACCATTACCATGCCCACTTAACAGATGGGGAACCTGAAGCGCACATGAAGGTCACATGGTTGGTAAGCGGTGGAGCCAGGAAGCCTGGCACCTGAGTGTCTTTTCTTAGCCCTTCTGTAATACTTCCTCATACAACAAACACGTAAGGAAAATAAAGGAAACACAAACTCAGTTTCTCCTATTACACCCTCTCACGACTCAATCAACACAGAACACTTCTGTGACCTCTGGTCACAGAGAAGTGTGTGGCAGTTTCTCTCTGGCAGCAACCAATTCTCTGGGAGATCCTCCAGCGGACACCAGCTGCGTGTCCTCTAATTCAGTTCGATTTTGACACTATCTGACTGGAGATGGTGTCAGATCCCACAGGTTGAGGACCCAGTCCCACAAGACTGCCTCCAATTTCCACTGCCAATTCCAAGCCCCAGGTTATTAAACCTGTGCTTCTGATGACCAGCTATAAATCAGAGTTCCCACAATCCCTTCCTTGGGCTCCATTAACTTGCTATAGCAGCTCACAGAACTCAGGGAAATACTTACGTTCCCTGGTTTATTATAAAGGCTATACCAATTAACACCAGATGGAAAAGTTGCACAGCGCAAAGAATATGGGAAGGGGCACAGAGTTTCCATGCCCTCTCTGAGCACATCATCTTCCAGCAACCCCCATGTGTTCTACTCTCTGGAAACTCTTGAACCTAGTCCTTTTGGATTTTTATGCACACTTCAATACTTAGAACAGATTGATGAAATCATTGGCCATTGGTGATCAACTTAACCTTCAGCCCTTCTCCCCAGTCCAGACGCTGGGCGTGGGGCTGAAAGTCCCAACCCTCTAATCATGCCTTGGTCTCTCCTGTGACCAGCCCCCGAAGCTACCTAGGGGTGGACAGCCATCAGTCAACTCATTAGTATACAAAAGACGCTTATCACTTTGATAACAAGAATTTTAGAAGTTATACGCCCAGAAACAGGGATAAACACCAATATATATTAATTTGCAGGTACTATTATTTCACCTTTTTTTGAATACTAGGAGACTAAGACTTCAACAGGTTTAAAGCAACTTTTCTCATTATTACAGAGGAAGGGATCGAGACAGGATTTGAACCTGTACAGCTTGATACCAAGTAACTTGTGCCTAGCGGTGAGCTACTTATTCCGGGGTCAGGGCCAGGCCTTCATTAGGGCAGGCTAGAGATATGGACTTTTCCATGCTGCTAGGTTTAACAGGCTGGTGTCTCTTCCCCATCTCTTGTCACTAAAAACTCAATTTGCAGCTTGAGGCTGTGTCCTCACATCACACCTTCTCATTGATCACCCGGACTGTGAGTGAGAAAGATTTTATAAGCTAGTTAGTTGGCTTTGTAAAGCATAGAGCAGCAACCATTGAGCATATGCTTCTGTGGGTATATATTTATTCAGCTTATGTTGAGTATAATTTTGGATGGTATGCATATTTTATTTTTTATTGCAGAGTGCAATTTAAAAGGAGAAAAAAAAAATCCTTCTCTGAATGGAGACAGATGCCATATATGTTGGACCCTCAAGGGACTGAAAAGGATGAGGTTCCCAAGTCCAGTGTTCTGGGAACGGAGGTGGGTGGAAGGAATCTCACAAGTGCTGGGAATCCAGGATCAATTCCAACACCCACAGCAAGGCCAGCAAGGTACTAACCACCCAGTCCAGGGCAGGCCCTTCAAGGTTTTATTCCCAAGGCCTCCCCAGTAGCCTGTCTGACTGTTCTCTAGATGTTATTTACTGAGTACTAAATATTGGCTGATGGATGAAGTGCACATCATCTGCCTTAACTTTCCCCACAGCTCCATGTTGGGATGCTGTTGTCCATATGAAAACACAGATAATACATTGCCCAGTGTCATCAGCTAGAACAGCAGGAATCTGTACGCTGGGAAGCCTGACTCCAGAACCAGTGCTCTCAAATCCCACCAATCTCATCTGGTAGTTACTGGAGTTCTCAGTTTGGAGTCCTGATATCCGTGCTGCCAATTCCTATCTGAGTGACAATGAACATGTCACATCCCTTTCTGAGTTGGCTTCCACACTCACAGAACGGAGACTGTGATACCATTTTGCTGGGGTGTTATGAAGATTCAGAGATCCAAAGTTACACTTAAAAGTCATTTGAGACATTTGTTCTTTTTTTCTACCCCATCCCCTGCCTAAAAGGTTCTCCTCTTACCCAGGATGAACTCAAGATGTAACATTTTAAAATGAGCCTTAGGAAAAAACCTGCAAGGATTGGTACCAGCTGGAGAAAAATAAATACGCTCATGGGAGTGCCAAAGATTCAAAAGAGAGAAGCAGCAGCCCAAACCAGAGTCTACACCAGAGGGAATCATTATGGAAGGAGAAAGTCCATCTTATCATTGTGCAGAAAGGAAGGATCCATGTGTGACTCTAGGGAGTAGGATCTAAAGCGTCATTTTCTAGCTCTGTAAATAGACTCTGTCTGGGCTTCTTGCTAGTTAGGACACGGTATCTTTCTAATGTTAGGGCCCAAAAGAGGGTGTGACACAGCAGTACTCAGCTGTCGAGCTCTGAATGCAGCTAAAATTCAAATGAAACTGTGGGTTGTCTAATAACCAATTTTTGCTTCAACCAAAGGCAACTTTGATCTAGCTTGGTAAGATGTGCTAGATGCTGGAGAATCCATTACCAAGAGTCAAGAATAAAATAAAAGAGCAACTCTATGCATACCCATGTGGGAAAACTGTAAAAAACATGATTAGCATGAAAGACAGGGTCTTGGCCACTTCCAGAAGGGAGGACAGGGTTAAAATCGGAAATGGAGGCATAGTGGGTGTGTTAGGGGAGGGTTTCTGGAATGCAGGCAATATTCTATTTCTTTACATGGGTGATGGTTTAGGTGAGAATTGCTTAATTAGTATTGAAACTGTAAATAATGTTTTACACATTTTTCTATATATTTTATTGCACAGTAAAATTGCTAAATATATTTCTATCTATCTGTCTATCTATCTATCCATCTATCTATCTAATCTTATAGTAAAACTACTAAAAGGACATGTCAAAATGTTAGTAGTTATTGGAGGTGGCATCACTATGGGTGATATTTTTTTTCTCTATATGTTCTAAATATTCTTGTATGTGCATATAATAATTTCATTAAAAAAAAGTTTTTAGTTGAATTGCTTCATTACCTAAATAAGGCAACCACCAAAATTTAAAGGTCAGTTCCACCACTTCTGCCTGAAATTCCTCCAATGGAGAACCTCATCTTCTCCCTAAGGTTCAATGTGCATGAAAAACAGCTCTCCAGAGTAAGTTGAGGGGTGCCAAATTCCCCTGGCTCTTATACAGGCCTATCTGCAGTGTCTTCCCACTCTGGACCGAAGTACATCTTTGACTTAGGGACTGTGACGGGGAAGGGAGATGCCCCAGAGAGAATCAAGTTTAACTCTCAATTTGTAGGAAGGACAAGAGTGTAGCTGAGGATTCACAGTAAACAGAGCCATGTTGAGAAACAGGGTCCCTTCCTCACCTTGGATTATATTATCCCCATGATAATGGGCCTGAAAAATCACCCATCCCTTTCAGTGATGATGAAGAAAATTTCTGAAAACCAAGGAAAGCCAGAAAAGGGTACTATGTTTCCTAGCTCGCCAAGCTCCTCCCTACACAATAGGACCTGATCTTAGGAAGGGAGTTCATGGCCCTGGGTTTTGCTCATGCCTGGCTACTTTCACTGGGTCCAGCCAACAATGTTGTAAGGTGCAGGGATCATTCCCATTTTATGGATCAGATTAGAGGGGCTCAGATACATTTGGCAATTTGTCCAAAGTCACACAGCTTCCCAGTTACAGGAATGGGATTTGAATTTAACTCTGAATCATGGACAAGTCTATTCTTTTCACTGGACTGGAATTCTGATTAACTAGCCCATCTCTCTCTAGGAACGTCTGTCACTCAGCTCGGGTAGAATTTTCTCAATGAGGAGAAAGGCTATTGAGTGTTTGATGAAACCTTCTCACTGTTTGCTCCCTCAAGGGAAAGAGATTTCAAAATACCTGGGCCAGTGGGTCAAGACTTCTTAAAGCAGGGATCAGAGAGAAGCTGGAGAATACAGGCAAAAGGATACCTTTATTATTTATGAAGTTTAATAACAATAATAATAATGTCATTTCTCATCCACTTATCCTCAAGATCTATGATAAAAGACAAAAGAATGATGATAAAAATAAGAGTCATGTTATCCTGGGTGGAAGAGAGTCCTACACTGGAATTTCAGACATCTGGGTTCTATCCAAGCATAGCTCCTGTGCTCTTTAGCCTCAATTTTGATCATCTTTATTTATGACCCAAGGGGAAAATACACACACACACACACACACACACACACGGTTAAGATCAAGCTAGGAAGTCAGATGTCTTAAAAATAAAAAAAAAAATTAAAAAAAAAAAAAGGAAAAGGTCTAGGAAAAGCAGAATGTGTAGTTTTGCCTTAGAAAATTGTCCCAAAGAAACACAACTGTATGCTTTCTATGCTTCCATTTTTTAAATTACATATATAAACTCTTATTTATATTTGCATATGCATAGGGAAGAAGTGTATGGAAGGATATATGGCTATCTATATATACACCAAACCGTGGCACATTTATCTAAAGTGGGTGAGTAGTTAAGAAAAGGGGCCTTGAGTTTTTTTCTGTATACATTTTAACACTGTACACATTTTTATTTTATAATGAGAGTGAGCTACTTTTAGAAAACCAAAAAAAAAAAAAAAAAATTAAAGGAAGATTGATGATCAAATAGAGAAAATACCTTATGAATGCAAAAATTCTATTATTATAATTAAGATGAACACAATTATTCCAGCTTTTCGTTTCAGAGCTAAGGAGGTGTCTGATGATCAGCATTTTGATGCCTCTGGAGACACTGGTGCTTGGCACAGCTACTAAGAATCCTGCAGTCATGGCTTCCGACCTCCTCAAACCCTCAAGGAGACAGCAGACCCACGGCCTCGTTTACTCTCCTCTGCACTGCCTCTTGCATCTGGACCCTCTCTCACAGACACAGTGTACACTTCACTGGACTCCACTCCCAAATGTATTCCATTTATTTTATCACTCGGAGACCCTTTAGGCCAGACACCCTAGCCTGCCCTTGGGCTGTATTCTGAAAGAAAAGCAGCACCTACAACAGTGTGGAACACCAGATGCTCTATTGCTCCTTTTGAAAAAATCCACACCTTCATCCAAATCATGAAACACTAATACAATTTGAAAGCTGTCCTTATAGACTTCTGGGAATCTCTTCTAAAGAAACAGCTCAAAACACAGAAGGTGGCTTCTGCCCAAAGGTGCTCAGAGCAGCACGGTTTATAACAGATTAAATCTGGAAGCAATCAACGTGTTCAACCAGAAGACAAAGCAAATGCTGGTATGTTCCCCTTCATGAAATATTGGGCAATATTAGTGGTATATATGCATTTGTCCTGGTTAAGTGTTTTGGTATCAACCTGCTTTGGCCCAATTTGGCCCAAATTCACTGCTCTAGAACTGAGTAGCTATGTGTTCCTGAGCAAATTACCCAAGCAAATTACCTAACTCTGGCTCAGTTTTCCCATCTGTAAGAAAAGGGATAATAATGAGATCCACTTTAGAAGCCTTGGATCATAGCAAGCACTCAAACAATTTTAGCTCTCATCATTGCCACCACCACCATCCTCAACCCTGCATGAGATATCAGATAATAATAACAGCAACCATGTTTTGTGCCTTTTTAGAGCCATGTTCTAGCCTATTGCGTATGCATTATCTCAGTTAGTCCTAACAGCAGCTTTGGCAGGCACAAGTATTATTATCCCCATTTTACTCAATAGGAACCCAAGGCTCAGAGGCTTTAAGTAACTTGTCCCAAAGTCACATGGCTAGTGAATGACAAGGTGAGATTTTGGCCCGGGTTTCTCTGATGGTAAAAACTGTGTACTGAAGCACTATAGTGGCTTCCTGAAGGTAGGGGATGCTAGTGGGAGATGGTAGTGGGAGCAGTGATTTATGCAGGGCTTGCAGACAATAGGTGGGAGAACCAGGAGTGCAGCTTCCATTTCCTGCCTCCAATTTGGGGCTCCCTTCTCATTATTCCCCCACACCATTATTTCAGGAATCAAAGGATAAAACCCATCACTTTGGAAAAAGGGGGGCTGCTTCCTGACTTTAACAAATAATGACTTCCACACAATAAAACCAGCTTACCAGAAATACCATCAGACCCAGCAAATCCAAGTCCCAACGAAATAAAATAAGGGGAAAAATAGAGAAGGCTTCAAATGTCATGAGAATAAAATATTTAATGTCATAAAAGGGTGCATAGGCTTTATGAGAATACCACACATAATAATCTTGGAAACGCTATTACGCCACCTACCCACCCAGCCTGCTCCAAATTCATAAGGGAAAGATGCAAATGCACTGATTGGAAAGATGCAAATACTCCTGATTGAGGAGCTACGCCCTCCTTTTCATTTCCCACACTTTGAGTCCTGTGTGCAGGCATTGAATCAGTGGACACAGTACAGTTCCAATTTCCTTCTTTACTGGCTATTCTTATGTCCTTTTCCAATACTCATCCTCTTTAGCTTCCTCTGGATCTCTTGGATGCAGAGGAGGAGAAATAAATACTGGATATTGGTAGAGGATAAAGAGAAGAAAGTGCCCCTCCCTTTATGCTCTGTAACACTGGGGACATTCGCCCTATCCCTAGGGAACTATTCTCAGCCTTGGGAAGGTGCCTTCTGACGAATTAAGAGAATGAGCTTTGGAGTTTGACAGAGTTTGGAGTTTGCTCTGCCTTTACCTGGCTGGCTGGATTTGGGCATGTTTCTCATACTTTCTGACTCTATTTCCGCATGGATAAAACGGGAATACTAATAATGCTTGGCTTATAAGGTAGCTGTGAGGATTTCCAGGGCCAGGCACATAATTAGTACTGAAATGCTCTCTCTCTATATCAGTAATACTAGACCTGATATTATTTATAGCATTTATTCATTTATTTTTTAGTAGCTTTATTAATATCAGGCCTAATATCAGGCACTGATCAAGGTATTTAATACATATAGATAATTCTCTATCTGTGGACCTATTTGACCAGAGGATACTTTGATGAAGACACCATGGGGGAGATGTGTCATCCTGTAAATCCTGTTTCCCAGCCCAAGAGTCTGAAGTTATTTCCATAAAGACACCTGCCTGCTGCCTTTGCATCTTTCTAAAGATTTTTAAAAAGAAAAATAGGGCAACCATCAGTCGTCTGTTGTCTCAGTTGTCTTCTGAATCTATCATACCCCATGTGGCTGATCTGCAGGGATAAATTTAGCCTTGAAAGTCCACTTCTGGAAAGGTAAAACAAGTCTCTAGGGGCCAGACCCCATGGAGGCTCAGCCCAGCTGTACTGTGTAGGAGGGTTACATGCCCAGGCAGACAGGGCTGGGCTTTCCCTGGTCAGCAGTGCCTGGGCTGTGCTCCAAGGTGATTTCTCACTCTGCTGATTCTTCTTCCCCACCCCTCTTGAGTTTTGTTCCTTTAATTACAGTCCAATTGAGTTATTAAAAGGGGGAAAGGATGAGGAATGGAGAAAGGCCATCTCTCTCTCTTACTGAACCAGATTCCAGTTTTTGCCTCCCTCTGAGAAATGCTATAAGGTCCCTGGCCTATAATAAATGGAAATCCATATGTTTATTCATCTTGACTTTTAGAAAGGCAGCCTCTTGTTGTTATCTTTCAGCACCTCTGTGCAATCAGGGATCCTATGATCTTTCCTAATATCTGGCAGGCCAGATGGATTTTTAGGTCAAAATGAAAAAAGAAAAAGATGGGGCAGTGGTGGCAGAAATGTGATTGGGTGATTTGTAAGGTTGACGAGTGTGTGATCAGTTTGAAATCGGTCTGGAATTCAAAGCCAGGGCTAAGAACTGACCATACAGGCTCCTCCTGAAAGACATCATCACTCTAGGACCCAGCAAGTATGCAAATCCTTCCACTTCCTTTCTGTGAAGGCCCTGACTATTCAATGTTGCCCCTCCTTTCTATCCTCCTTTTCCATTATCTTTCTCCACATACCCCAGTTTCCTACCAGATAGTTTCATTTTTCTCATGTGTGAAGTGAAGGTAATAATAATATCTGGCTCACATTATTACTGTGAGCATAAGGTTGGTTGAAAGAAGCAAAGCACTTAGAATCGTGCTTGGCACAGTCTTTGTATGGATGGTTGCTTTTATATTACTAGCTTTTCTTTTTTGTAAAATGGACATGATAGTTCCAGGTAGGTGACAGTTATAGGCATTAATTGCCATGAACATAGGCAAAATAGCACATAGTAGGTTCTCAATGAATGCCAGTTCTCTCTTACGACCATTCTTTTCTCTGCGATACTCACACCAGTCCTCTTAGATAATTCTCACACAGAGAAACAGAGGGGTTTGTTCAAAGTTACGCTGCAATCCTGCTGGTCTGTCTTGTCTTCTGAGGGGGCTTATCAAACAAGGCGTAACTCTTGTGGTGTTTTGCTCCTGGTCCATTCACAGTGCTGGATACAGGAATGTTGCAAAATAAATAATTATACTATACAGTGACAAAGCTGATGCTATGGGGCCATTAGCTGTTGGAATGTGCAACTGGAAGGGAGTCTTGGAATTAAATCTAGGTGGTATTACTACCTCCCTACATGAACTTGAGCAATTTCTGTATCTTTCTACGCTGTTGTTTTTCTGTTTGTATAATGGGAGAGGGTCCCTTCCGGCTCTAGTAGCCCTTGTCTGTGTCCATGCACTGGGTAAATGGGTAGACTAAAGATGACCACACATTCTTTGCTACTCTTCTCATTGACAGGTGAAATCTAGCTCTCTCCCCCTTGAATCTGGGCTGACCTTATTGACGTGCTTGACCAATAGAATGTGGTGGAAATGATGTTCTGAGACTTCTGAGGCTGGGGACTAAGAAGCCTTGCAGCTTCTGCCTAGGCAGTTAGAACGCTGCATCTTGGGATGGTCCCTTGGTAAGCCCAGGTTTCATGATGTGAGAAGCCCAAGCCAAATGGGGAGCCCATGATAAAATCATCTATCCAGTTGACAGCCCCAGCTCAGGTTCAGCATAGCCAGTGTCAACCACCAATGATGCCAGTCCTAGCCCCAGACAGGTAATAAAGGAACCCTTCTGCAAATGACTCCTCCAGCTCCGGATGGCCCATCTGTCTTTGATCAGAGACAAACCAGCTGCACCCTCCACCTAGTCCTGATTCACAAAACTATAGACAAAACAAGAGTGTGTGAAGCTACTGAGTTTTGGGGTAGTTTGTTACACAATAATAGAAAGCTGGAACCAGGAAAGTGAGCCATGAACTGATACTTCAAAAGGGGTATTGTGATCACCAGATTGTCTGGTATTGGGTTAATCAAAAGGCTTCCCATGCTGGGAAAACCAGAAAAACATAAAAGAATGGCATTAGTGAAATGCGTCAGGGGGCAGCAGTTACCTAGAGATGGTGGTGGAAGTGTCCTCCATACGATGCTGTGATTAAGTGCTTGCAGTTTTCTTTGTTTTTGTTCTCTATCTTGATTAAAATTTTGCAGTGTTTATACTGCCACACAGAATAAATGGACCCAGAGCTTACATTTCAAACTGTGCCTTGCTGACATCATTATGTTTGTCAGATTTATAACATTTCTAACACACAACAATTTTTCACTCTTGGAAATACTGAAGGGGAACACAGGCTCCCTCTCTTTCCTGATGTTTCATTCACTGTTACTTCCTCTATCCCTGGTCAAGGGATACGATCTCCTTGGAAATAACTGAAAATAAAAATAGTAGCATAATTATTTATATATTATTTACTGTATCACCCTCCTCATATGATCTTTTACCTGTTATCAGTATGTTATTGCTATTGTAGCAAATTACTACGCAATTGGTGGTTTAAAGTAACGCAAATTTATTATCTCACAGTTCTACAATTTAAAAGTCCAACTTGGGTCTCAATGGGCTAAAATTTAGGTGTTGGCAGGGTCGCATTCCTTTCTGAAGGTTCTAGAGGTAAGTCTTTCTCTTTGCTTTTCCAGCTTCTAAATACCACTTCTCTTCCTTAGCCCGTAACTCTCTTCCTCCAACTTCGTAACTGGCAATGCTGCCTCTCTCTACCCCACTCCTCTGCTTTCCTGAGCACACTCTGACAATCCAAGATACTCTCACTCTTTTAAGGTCAGCTAGTCATCTTAATTCTGTATGCAAATTTAATTCCTGCCTCTGTCATGAAAGGTAACATACCAGTCACAGGTTCTGGGAATCAGGATGTGGACATCTTTGCAGGGGCCATTATTTTGCCTACTACGTATCTTATGGCCATCCTCCAATTGACCAGTTACCTATATGAGAAACACATTATCCAACGGGAAGCCTACCACAGCAGAACCAGAAAGCTGAGCAAAAATATGTCAGATTTTTAAAATCTTGTGTTTCAAAAGTTGAAGTCTAGAAGGCAGAGCTATTATAGAAGGTAAAACAATAATCATCATTATAATGGCAATAATAAAACAATAGAAGAATCTGTGATCTGTTAGAGAATTACCTTCTCTCGTATCCACAAAGAAGTAAAGATCATTTGAGCTGGTGGAAGAGAGGAATGTTGGAAGTCAAACAAAGTAATCTAGAAAATGCTAATGAGTATCCTAAAAGGGTTCCCATCCTCTATCCTTACCAGGCTAAGCCCATGAGTGGATGAAGGGGATAAGGGGATACAGAATATCAGGTGGGCTTGAGGGTTATGAAGGTAAAGGGGTTCTGGGCATCCCTTGCTATATAGCACAGGTTGACAGCAAGCATAGTGAGTGCTCCTCCCCACTGTGAAAACAGCCGACTATAGATCCTTTCCTGGCATGTCTAGATCAAAAGAGCTCCAGACAGCTTTTCTCAGATCCTCCAGGTGGAACTGTTGGACATTTCTCATGCCCTCTAGAGGCTGGAAAAGCTAGCTGATGGACAGAGTCAGCTGGCCTTAAATGACCTTGTGGTGGAATAAAGCAGATGAGGCAGCAGCTGTACTACACACCTGTGATTCAGGTGGGAATGGAGAGGAAGGAGAGTGATGGACAAGGGTCAAATGAAGCAGCAGGTACCAGATTAAAAAGTGATGGCCCAGCACCAAACATCCCCTTAGCTCCTAGGCCTTATGGGTACGTCGGCCCTTTGAACTCAAATGTTCAGTTAAGAGATGGGAGGCAGAAAAAAACTGAAATTGACTAAAGTTAATTTTCCACTAACAATGGAACAGAAATGAAATGAAATTCAGTTACAGAAACGTTATAGAACATTAGATATGCTGTGCTCCTAAATTTGTGTGGTCGCATATATATCCACTACGTACAAATATCAGTATTGTGGTCTCATTATCTCACTTATAAATGGTACTTTGTAAATCCCAGATCATTGTCAGTTATGTTCTTTGAGCCCTTTGAGTTTTTTTTTTTAGAAAAATTTATAAGTACCGTTGCTCCCTTTTGAAAGATTAAGAAACTGATGCTAATGAAGTCAGCATAGACTCCAGAGCTATGGTCATTCTAATGCCTAAATCCAGGCTTTAGCCCAAATCACTCAGCCCAGTCTCCTTTCCATGATTCTTCAACAAGAACTCATCTCAGCTCCAGTGTGGGAAAGCAAGGCAAAGTGGCCCTGGCAGAAGGGCTGATAGTGAGACATGGTCTTGGTCTTCCACCCTGCCACCCGGCGGTAAGACCTTGGAAAGTCACTCTGCTTCCTGAGCCTGTTCCACACTCCTGAGGGAATCTACTACCGCCCAGGTTTGTTGTGAGGATGAGCTCTTAGCTTGTAGACATGCTTTGAGAACTCTAAAGTATTCTAAAAATATAAGGCATTATTATGTAATACCTGAAGGAATTTCTTAGAAGGTGACCCAAGAGAAGAAGTTTCTCTTTACAGACATGATGGAAAATCTACAGAGAAATGAAAGGGATTTAAAATCTCAGGAAAAACGTGAGATTGCCCTTTCTATTCTGAAACACAGAGAGGAGCTTGCCTTACATCCATTGAACCCTAAAGTAGTGGTTTTAAAATTACATCCTTAATCTAGAGAGGAGGGTCTTTGACAACTTCATCAGACCGTTGAATTTTCTCTTATCCCCTAGGGAATGAATGTTCTTTCTCTTTCTTTCTCTTTTAATTTTTCCAGTTTATGTGAATAAAAGACAAAGAGACACAAGTCCAACCTACACATACACACACACACACACCCCTCTGTATTTGAGGTTTCATTCCTATGGGATGTCTATCCTAAAAGAAAAAGAGAAGGATCTTAATTAGAGAAAAGAGAACTAATGGAAAAAAGGAAAGAGGCAGACAACTTAATCCTTTGAAAAAGGTCAGCCTCATGTTCTGGACATAACACGGGACATCCTTTTGAGCTGTCTGTCCACTGGCTGGGTTTAAGCCTTGAGCAAATCCTCCTCTCCTCCACTAGCACCTTTCCAATGTGCTATATGAAGGGTTAGGTTTCAATGGTCTGAGGCAGACAGCTGTTGATGTATATCAATCTAGCATCTACAACTCCTATTGCCAGCACCCCAGTTTTTCTTGAGAATCTATGCCTTCCCCCATCTCAGGGCCATGCATTTCAGGTGTAGCTGCCTCCTGGTGCAAGCTCCAGGCATGGCTGGCTCTAGGATGAGCCCAGTTAATCCCCCTGACCAGTAATTGGTGCAGGGATAGATGGGCATGACAACCAAGTTGGCCCAATGAGAAGGAATCTGGTGACAGTAGTTGGAGGTACTAGGAAAGAGGCGTTTTTGTCCTGTAGGACTTGCATCCAGCCTGCAGCTGGCCCGAGAATGGCACAGTGCTAAGGAAAGCAGAGCTAAGATTAGCAGGGGGATTCCAATGACATTGCTTGAGCCCTTCAATCCAATTTTCTCCAGACTTCAACTTAAGCCAATGCATTTCCTTTTTTTTTGTTTGTTTTTTTGCCTATACTAGTTTGAGTTTAGTTTCTATCACTTGTAATCCTGAGAATTCTAATCACTAAAATTTCTAATTGCCCATTCACCTCTGAAGATCTGTTGATCTTTGTGTCTCAAATATAGTTTCATTGCATTATCTCATTCTAGAAGCTTCTTCATATTGATCTCCTGACCTCTGTCTGTTTCTCAGCTGGTGTGTAGCTGCATTAAGGGTCAACTGTGTGTTCTATCTCCCTTGGGTCTTATTCAGACAGGCTAGTCCACAGCAGGATTCCCATCCCTACTGCTATCCTTCGCTGCTTCTTCTTTATTTTTTCTTTATTTACTGAGATGGGTACTTTTGGGGTGTTGAGCCAAATCAACAGATTCCCTGGGTTCTCCCTCAGTTTTTTAAGAAACATAAACTGAAAAGCCAGTCTGTGCTATAACGTGTCACAGGTGACTTAATAAAGCTAAGTACAGCATACAGTAAGGATACTGTATGGAAAAAAAGGTCACCTATGGGGAGGGAAAAGGCCTTATAAAGGAGATGTCTCAGGAAAGATGTTCACTTGTTTGCTTGATAGGCTTTGAAAGCAATTCTTTCTAGGCAGAGAGAAGGTACAAGAAAAGGTTCTGAGGCATGAAACAGGCAGGCAAGTTCATAGAACCCCATCTAATTAGCTCCATTAGGCTCTAGTGTAGACTGAAATGAAGCAATAAGAGATGTGGCTGGAGAGACTGAAAAGGGACCACAGAAAGAAGAACATTGAATGCCAGGCTGAGTTTAGCCTATGTGGCAATGTTTCCCAAGTGTATTTTCCAGATACCCCAACACACACACACACACACACACACACACACACGTTAAAAAGTCAGGTTCCCGGGACCTAATTTCCTCTTTAGAATAAAAGCTTCTAGAGGTCAAACCCTGTATCTTAGGTCATTCTTATAAAACCATCAATTTTGGCACACCCTTCTGCAAGCAACAGGAACCCTCCCACTTCTTCTGTGACCTTGTCCCACACTAGATACTAAAATTCCAAGCAAACAAGGCTGCCTCTCCCTTCCTTCATGTCTTTGCTTGGCTGTCTCCCCTCTTTCCCTAATGTTAAGTTGACTCATCTTTTGAAGCCAAAGCCAAAAGCCAACGTTCCAAGGAAGCCTTCTATGAAACTGAGGTCCCAGCTGAAACTTTCTCTTCTGGACCCCACCAAAGCACCTCCTGTCCATACTAGTTACACCTCATTGACATCCCCCCTACTATTGTATTCACAGAGGTAAGGCATTCCCTGTCTTACTCTCAAATGGACTGTAAGCTTCTGAAGGTCAGAAGTTCTCCAAGACCTATTGTGCGGTGGGCACTTAAGTTATAATATCTTGTTTCATTCTTCCAACAATTCCAAGAGGTAGGTATAATGACCTCACTTTACAGGTGAGGAAACCAAGGTAGGCTGGCATGCTGAAGGCCGCAGAGGCAGGTGAAGGTAGTGCGAGTGTGATCCTCCTTACCAGCATTCCCTCACAGGGCAGGGCTTCCAGCAGGTGGCCTTAGCACCTGGGCCACTGCCATGTTCCTGGGCCAATGGGCACTTACCACACATCCTGAGGAGTCCACCTGCCGGTCAGATACACACTTGAAGTTGCGAGTGCAGCCCCCATTGTTCCGAGAGCAGTCACGAACTGGCCCGAAGGAGGACAGCAGGTCATTGATAGTTTCAAAGTATGTGGACAGCATCGCTTCTTCCCTTGGAGAGAAAGGGGATGGTTAAACCCCAGAGACATTTGCATCCCTAGATTTAAAAAAAATGTGAATTCAATACATTTGAAACCATAGCTTATTTATAATCAGGAAAATAAAAACAATCAATATTACAAAAAGGAAACAACAACAGGTATACCATCATATGACACGGTGCTTGTCAAGTTGTGATACAGAGAAATGCGCCTAGAACTCTATACTCTTTATTTCATTAATACTTATGATTCTTGGAGGCAGTCATGAGATGTACACTTTACCATAAGTGAACTGTGGCTTAGCAAGGTGAAGTATCTTGCTGAAGGCCAGCAGCTTACAATGTGACAGAAGTGAAGTTTGTATTAACTTCCAGCTGAGTCCAAAGAGAAGGCTCTTCTCACTACCTCTTAGCTTGCATCCTACCTGTTTCTACAGATTTCAGAGCTCCCTATAGCAACTCTGCAATTGGGCACATTCCTATTATTCCAACTTTGTGAATATAAAATTGAAACCATGAAAGATTGTGGGACTGACTCCAAAGCCAACAGTCTATAAACAGCAGAGCCAAGACATAAACACAGGAATCTGACCCTCTAGGGCCCTAGATCCTTATTTTTCAGACTATTGTGTATAAGTCACACCATCGAGACTGTCAGCAACTGTTGTTGGAAAGGTCATGGGATTCCAGGGAAATACATGATTCCTCCCAAATGAGGTTCTTAAAAGATAAGACTAGACTTGATACCGTAATCCATGGATCTGCCAAAATTTTATGAGATGGAATTCTCTACAATGGAGGATACAGATGGGAGCTTCTGATGCTGTCTTCTGCAGAAAGGGCCCGAAATAAGAGATACACTTGCACTGGGGTATGTGATTTCCACACTTACAGGAGATTTTAAAGGAGCACCATGAGCAGTGAGAAGAAGCACATATCCTTCCCTGGTCTGTGCCTCATGAAGTCCAGAGCTGTGAAGCAAGGGAAATGAAGCAGGAAGAGGCTAGCACACACTAGAGGGGGTATCTCTGCACCATCTTGCATAGCTTCTTCCACTCTTCTCCAACTCAGGCTTGGAGCAGGTTTGAAACTCCTAATTCATTTCCTGCCTCCAGTCTTACCCCTTCTGTCCCATCTTTCATACTGACTGTCAGTGAACTTGGTAAATCCCAGCTCTAATTAGATACTCCTCTGATCGATAGCTTCCCAGTACTTGGAGAAAAAATATAAATTAACTTCTCTGACATTCGGACTTCATAATCTGGTCCCTGGTTACCTGTCCAGCCCCAATGACCCTCTCCTCATATCTCTATCCACTAGGTACAGGCTTCGTCTCATTCCCTGAACACAGAATCTCTGAAAACAGGTTCTAAACTGGAAAGTTACATGCGGGAGGTTTATTGACGAGCCCTCTTGGGAGATGCATCTGTAGAAGGCGAGGAAGGGCTGGGCATGGTGGCTCACGCTTGTAATCCCAGCACTTTGGGAGGCCTAGGAAGGAGGCTTACTTGAGCCCAGGAGTTCAAGACCAGCTTAGAAAACGTGGCAAAACCCTGTCTTTACAAAAGTTTTTTTGAAATTAGCAGGGTTTAGAGGAGCATGCCTGTGGTCCCAGCTACTCAGGAGGCTGAGGTGAGAGGATCTCTTGAGCTACAATGAGCCATGATGAAAACCCTGTCTCACAATAAAATAAAAAATAAAAAATAAATGGCAAGCAAACAAGGCAGGATTTGGTAAAGGGAGAGACTGACCTACAATGCAGGTCTGAAGCATCAGTTGATCCTGCAGGGAGCTCTGGAGCTGAGAAGGCCCTTTATGGATGTCCTGAATTAGGGCAAGGAATCCAGGCCTTTGCATCCCCACAGTAGCCAGTCATTGGTGGGGGCTGCTGTCTGGAATGGGATACACTTGGATAAGCCAGTTCCCTGAGGCTGAAGGCAATGCCTAGTCACTGACAGCCACAGCTGGTGGGTGGGTGGGCTGGCCCTGAAGAAGGTATCTGGGTGTGGTACCTGCAGGCACCTCTCTCCATCCCTAATCATGCTCTTCCTTCTGCCTGGGATGCCCATTTCCAAATGCTTACCTGATGAAATCCTAACAATCTTTGTCTTTGAAAACCCTTCACATTCATTCATTCATTCATTCATTTATTATACAAGCTTACTGAGTGCTCACCATGTACCAGGCACAATACTAGGTGCTGGGGACACGGCAGTGACATTAGGCAAGGTCCTGACTCCCGAACTACACAGTAGCTTTATGTTACCACCTTTATGAAACCTTCTCTGCTTCCCCCTACTAGAATTAATTCCTTTTCCCTGTGAGCATATTGGCTAAATCTTTTAACTTATTGATCTTAATTATCAGCTTCACAGTCTCCCAGAGAGACTATAAGCTTTTAAAGGAAAAGGCTCAGGATTTATTCATTTCTCTTTAGCCCTCCAGGGGCCTGGAAGGAACCTGTGCTAGGTAAACGTTTTCAAATGAAACACAGAAAACTCCCAAAGGCTTAGACGCAGTCTTCACCAATGAGTAGTTTTACTAAGAACCTCCTCAGCAGGGCAGTCTTCTCTGTTTCCCCAACTCTGGGTCCCCGTTCCAAATCCTTCCTCTTCAGGGATGCAGCACAGGGACAAAGGAGAAGGGTGAGGCGCTGCCAGGATTATCCTTTGCTTCCTAACTTTGTATGTAGCAAGGTGACAGGTTTATGGGAGAGGAGAATTAATAGTTCCTGAAACGAACCTCTGGGGAGACTTGCCACTTTTGAATCACGAAGAGAGTTGAGGATCCTGGGAAGACATTAAGCCTATTAAAATATTACCACCCTAGAAGGGAGAAGAAGAAATGGAAAGTAAGAGGAGGAGATAAGGCAGAGGGACCTGGCTGGGCATGGTGGCTCACGCCTGTAATCCCAGCACTTTGGGAGGCCTAGGCGGGCTAGGTCAGGAGATCAGGACTATCCTGGCTGACATGGTGAAACCTCATCTCTACTAAAAATATAAAAGATTAGCCGGGCATGGTGGCATGTTCCTGTCATCCCAGCTACTCAGGAGGCTGAGGCAGGAGAATTGCTTGAACCCGGGAGGCAGAGGTTGCAGTGAGCCGAGATTGTGCCATTGCACTCTAGCCTAGGTGACAGAGCAAGAGTCCATCTCAAAAAAAAAAAAAAAAAAAAAAAAAAGACAGAGGGACCTGAGAAAGTGAGAGAACAAGAGACAAACAAATAGAGAAACTGCTGAGAAGGGACACAGAGAGACAGAAACACATACAGTCACCTGGAAACAGATAAAGGGATCTAAAGGTATAGATGGACAGACAGAGAGATAGAGAGTTATAGAGGGACACAGGTCATAGAGACAGAGAGGAAAAGAAAGGCAAATAGAGGAGAGAAAGAATGTGAAAAGATAAAAATGAAAAGTTAGAATTGGAAACAGAAAGCAAAGAGAGGAACAGAGGCATAAGAAACAGATGAAAAGAGGAGACAGCCTCAAGGTAAACAGAACAAATGAGTAAGTGTGCTGAGGAGAGGGAGAGAAGGTGGGAGGGGGCGTGAGAAAAGGGAGCAGGAGGAGACAAATGCAGAAAAGACAGAATGAAAGGGAAGAGAAAGACAATGAGTGAGAAAGAAAACAGGCCGGGCATGGTGGCTCATGCCTGTAATCCTAGCACTTTGGGAGGCTGAGGTGGGCGGATCACTTGAGGTCAGGAGTACGAGACCAGCCTGGCCAACATGGTGAAAGTCCGTTTCTATTAAAAATACAAAAAATAGTCGCGCGTGGTGGCTCGCGCCTGTCGTCCCAGCTACTCAGGAGGCTGAGGCAAGAGAATCGCTTGAACCCAGCAGGCAGAGGTTGCAGTGAGCCGAGATGGCACCACAGCACTCCAGCCTAGGAGACAGAGTGAGGCTCTGTCTCAGAAAAAGAAAAAGAAAAGAGAAGAAAACACAGAACCATGGAGAGCAGAGCCGGACAACAACCAAGAAACAAGGAAAGGGAAGAGAAAAACAAGCAAAAACATGTCACCTTTCTGTGGAGCCTAGAGACAGTACAAGTTATAAAAATACAAAGGCTGTCCGCGTTTAAAAGGATTGATTCTGCATAGACATCAGTTACATGAGGGGAACATTACTTAAAACACACAGACCTGACACAGGGGCCATTACCAAGTCAAGAGAAGTGATTGTGTCAGGCTAGGGAATGAAGAATCTGACCACAAGACAGAAAAAGAGCTTAAAGCAGACACTGGCGTTTTCTTAACTCTGTGGCTCAATCCTTCATCTGGCTTGTGGAGCCCAGAGTTTAGGGTCTGTGGGATCTTAGAGCTGCCCCAATCTGGGGGCGGGGTGGGGGGGGCAGCAAAGAGATGAATGGAAGAGCACTGGGGGCGGAGATAGGCTGGACTGATGGACACTGCCCTGGGGCATCAGGAGACCAGGGTGAGAATCCCACTTTTGCCAGCAATCACCAAAATTATCAATATCCTCTTCATTAGTTAGGATTTCCTGGGCACCTGCTATGTGCTAGGCATGGTACTAGGTTTCCTTCCTGTAATATTATCTGTGATTTTCACAGGAGCCCTAGAAATGACAGTTTTATACCCAATGTGCAGCAGGAGAAACAGGGTCTTAGGGAAGTTATGTCACTTGTTGCGGTTCTCAATGGCGTGATGCAGTGAGGCCAGGCTGTGCACTCGAATCTGCGTGACCTCAAGTCCTGAGCTACCTGAGTTAAACTTCAACGACTTACTCTGTGTCTTGGGCAAGTCAGAGCCCTCCTAACAGTAAGGCCAGTAAGAATCTGTGTTCAATCTCTCTGTCTTAGCAGAGGAGGACAGAATGGGCAAAGCCTGGGCGGTCTTTATCTACTTCCCATAACCTGATTCCTGGGTCATGCATGTGATCCACAATAGCCTCAATCCATGCAGGAACAGAAGGGGAAAGCACAGTGTTTAAGTTTACTAGAAGGGCCATAACAATTACCATGAACCAGCTCACTTAAAACAACAGAAATTTATTCTCTCGCCATTCTGAAGGCCAGAAGTCCAAAATCAAGGTTTGGTAGAGCCCTGGTCCCTCTGTAGGCTCAAGGAGAGAATCCTTCCTTGCCTCTTCAGAGCCTCCCATGGCTCCTGGCCATGCTTAGCTTTCCTTGACTGGCAGCTTCAGGACTCCTTCCTCTGTCCCCATCATCACATGGCCTTCTTGCCTGTGTGTGTGTGTTCTCTCCTCTTCTTAAAATGACACCATTGGGCTGGGCGCGGTGGCTCACACCTGTAATCCCAGCACTTTGGGAGGCTGAGGCAGGTGGATCACCTGAGGTCAGGAGTTCGAGACCAGCCTGACCAACATGATGAAACCCCATCTCTACTAAAAATACAATAATTAGCAGGGCGTGGTGGCGGGTGCCTGTAATCCCAGCTACTGGGGAGGCTGAAACAGGAGAATCTGTTGAACCCAGGAGGCGGAGCTTGCAGTGAGCTGAGATCACAACATTGCACTCTAGCCTGGGCGACGAGCAAGACTCCGTCTCAAAAAAAGAAAAAAAAAGAAAAGCAAGAAAAAAAATGACACCATTAGTTGGGTTTAGGGTCCACCTTAATCTGTTATAACCTTTTCTTAGTTATATCTGCAAAGGCCTTATTTCTAAATAAGGCTACATTCTGAAGTTCTGGTGAACACAAATTTTGTGGGGACACAATTCATGCAGTTCCACCAGGCACAGGGGAATGTGCCCACATTTGCTTGGTAGGACAGAGCCAGGACTAAATAAAACACCTCAGTCCTTGACTCTTATCAAACTGCTCCTAACACTGCACTGGCTCTTCTCACTCTAGATACTTCATGTTTCATTGTGGTCCTTACAAGGTTTGAAAAATCTTAGAGAAAAGATCATGATGAAGTCACTCTCCATATTATCTGTGCCTTTATTTGGAAGGAGAAAAGACTAATTTCAATTAAATACCTACCACAGTCCAGGAACTGTGTGGAGGGTTTTCAACCACTCTACAGAACAGAGCTCGGCAAACTTTTCTGTACAGGGCTAGATAGTAAAGATCTCAGGCTTTGCAGGCCATACAGTCTCTGTCCCAATCATTCAACTCTGCTTTTGTAATACACAAACAATCATAGACAATACACAAAAGAATGAATGTAGCTATGTTTCAATAAAACTGTATTAAAGACAGGTGTAGTGGCTCATGCCCGTAATCCCAGCTCTTTGAGAGGCTGAGATGGGAGGATAGCTTGAGCTCAGGAGTTCAAGACCAGCCTGGGCAACAGAGTGGGATCCCATTTCTATAATTTTTTTTTTTTAATTAGCCAGGTGTGGTGATGTGTGCCTGTAGTACCAGTTACTCAGGAGGCTGAGGTGGGAGGACTGCTTGAGCCTGGCCAAGTTTGGGGAGGTGGGGGTTAAGGATTCAGTAAGCTGTGAGCATGCTACTGCACTCCAACCCGTGTGACACAGTGAGACCTTGTCTCAAAAAAAAAAACAAAAAAAAACAAAAAAAAAACCTGTATTTACAGAAAGACACAGCCAGATGAACGAATTATTCTCTGTTTTAGATGTGAAAACCCTGAAGTGAGTGTTGGAGTTAGGATTTGAACCCAGGTAGGTCCAACTTCACATTCTTTCTCCTACATGAATCTTCTGAAACTCAGCCTTCTCATCTGTAAAATGGGAACAATATCTGTCTCACTCTCAACTCTGTAGATGATTATGAGGATATAATAACACGATATAGAAATGTGTTTTCCAAACCCTAAAACCTAATGCAAACGTATTCATTGTTTATTCATTCAAAAAATATCTGAGTACCTGCTGCATGCCACGTACTGAGCTGATTATTATTATGGCTTTTCTTTGGCCTCCCAGCACCTGTTTCTATTCCTATATAACTCAGACATTGTGCAAAAGGTTCCAAACATCTTTCTATCTCTGACATACAAATTATTATTTTTTCTGTTAATACTGGTTCCAAAATGGAGATAGCCAGACCCCACCAGACTGGGTGAGACAGCCATCCCCTCATTACCTGACTGGTCAAGAACAAATGCATCACCTGGATTCCATTTGGCTGAGTCAGCCCAAGCCCCACTCAGGGTGAGCATTAGGCAGGGTCGCTGGGAACAGATGCTGACATGGCCTGCTGTTAATAAATACCAGGAAAGGTCTGTGTCACTCATAGAGAGATGTGAATGGATGATGCCAAGCCAAGACAGTGACAAGTCCCCCACTGATGCAGATTAATCATTCTCTGGTAATAGCCGGCAACCTTGTTTCCTGAGCTCCCTGGGAAGGAGGAACCTAAGACAACGTACTGATAAAAATCAAGCTCCTGGTGGGCACAGTGCCTCACACCTGTAATCTCAGCACATTGGGAGGCTGAGGCAGACAGATCACAAGCTCAGGAGATTGAGACCATCCTGGCTAACATGGTGAAACCCCATCTCTACTAAAACTACAAAAAATTAGCTGGGCATGGTGGTGGGTGCCTGTAGTTCAAGCTACTCAGGAGGCTGAGGCAGAAGAATCGCTTGAACCAGGGAGGCGGAGGTTGCAGTGAGCCGAAGTCACACCACTGCACTCCTGCCTGGGCAACAAAGCGAGACTCCATCCTCCAAAAAAAAAAAAAAAAAATTCCAGCTCAGTTTATTTTTTTTTATTTTAAAGAAAGAAAGCTTTGATGGATATAATTCACATACCATATGATTTACCTACTTAAAGTGTACAGTTAAGCAGGGTACAGTTTAAGTGATCAATATTTAAATATTTTCATCAACTCAAAAAGAAACCCTGCCTCTATTATGAGTCCCTGCCTACTTCCTCCCAATGCCCCTAGTATTGGGAAACCACAAATCTTCTGTCTTTACAGATTTACCAACTCCGAACACTTCATGTAAATTAAGTCATATAATCTGTAGTCTTTTGTGACTGGCTGCTTTCAGTTAGCATAGTGTTTTCAAGGTTCATCCATGTTTCAGCATGTATCACTACTTCATTCCTTTTGTATTGCCAAATGATATTCCATTATATAGATATTCCACATTATATTCATCCATCATTAGCTGATGGACATTTTGGTTGTTTCCACTTTTCAGTTACTATGAATAATGCTGCTATGAACATTCATATACAGGTGTTTATGTTGATACATGTTTTCATATATCTTACGGCTCCCCCTGCCCTGGGATTTAGGGAGCCTTCTCAGCCCCTAATAGCATGAGCCACAGTGTAGAATAATAGACAAGAGGGCAAGTTTGTCTGGAGTCAGACTGCCCTGAGATGGAATCCCAGCTTCATTCATTATGAGACCTTGGGTAAGCCTCTTCTTTTTGAGACGGAGTCTCACGCTGTCATCCAGGCTGGAGTGCAATGACGCGGTCTCGGCTCACTGCAACCTCCGCCTCCTGGGTTCAAGCGATTCTCCTGCCTCAGCCTCCCAAGTCGCTGGGACTACAGCATGTGCTACCACTCCAGATTAATTTTTGTATTTTTAGTAGAGATGGGGTTTCACCATATTGACCAGGCTGGTTTTGAACTCCTGACCTCAGGTGATCCAGAGACCTTGGGCAAGTCTCTTAAACCCTGAGCCTCAATTTTCTCATCTGTAATGGGGATATTAATACCTAACTAGCAGAGGTAGCATGAGTAATAGATTAGAGCAAATGTGTTCAAATGCCTGGCACACAGTAAGTGCCTAACAACTGATGATAATTAATAGTACCAGAAAGTCCCTCAAAGATGCAAGAACCATGCCTTGAGAATGTTGAGAAGCTCAACGTAGGAGAAGGGATGAAAGATCTGAGACCCATATGGTCCATTACTCAGTTAAAAATGTTTCACTGGTGCTGGGCTTGTTCTGGGCACTCGGCTGGGTTCCTGGGGGACATAGGAATGGATGTGACATGGCGTGTGCTAGGCAGGAAGATAAATACTAACTTAGCAAGATAAGTGAGGCCACAGAATCAAAGAGATGACTCTCTCTCTTGCCAGACCTTGGAAGTAGGAGCTCAGAGAAGGCTTTTTGGAGGAGGTAATGTAGAGCCTGAGACATAAAGGATGGGTGGAAATTAGGTAAAGGGGGATAAATAGAGTGGGATGAAAATAAATTCTAGGCAGAGGAAAAGAATATGCTAAGGCCTAGAGGTAGGAGAGGGAATACCCTGATTGAGAGGCTTCAAGAGATGCAGAAATGCTGAACTGTCAAGGAGGAGGTGAGATATGGCAAAGGCTGAAACAGCAGGAGTGCCAGGAGCCAGGCTAGAGAAGATTCCTGTGTGCCAGGCCATGGTGATTCTGGACTTTACCCTGGAAGCTATGGACTGCCACCCAAAAATTTAAAAGCAGATCCTGCTTTTATTTAGAGTAATACCATAGATGAATAGTTTACACAAATCATTATGGCAATAATAGTTAATGCTGATTGTGCATTCATACTGTGCCAATAAATGGTTTAAGCACTACATGTATCAACTCACTTAATCCTCCCCAAAAATACAGTGATGTAAATGATACATCCCCATTTCATAGGAGAAAGAAACTCAGGCACCATTTTGAGGCTGTTTTGAGACCTGTTATGGATAATGTAGGTAAAACATTAGGACAGTGCCTGGCACATGGTGACTGCTTTATAAGGATTTCTTGAAAAACACCTTCCAGGGGAGGGATAGGGTGAAGTGGCACAAGCTACAGTGAAGTAGATTTGAACTTTTCCAAAGCCAGAGATATTCAGCAAGGGAACACTCTCTTCCAATTTACTGCTCCAGCCTTCAGGAATGCATACTGAGGAGGGATGGCCATTTTCCTGGGATAGTTGTGGAAGGAATCAGGCCTCCAGGGGAGAGGGTGTACAATATTATGGTGATAACAACACTCACAAGGGCTAATATCTACTGAGAATTTGTGACACGAGAACTTTGGCTTAATGGGATTGTGCTATTATCCCTGTTGATATGGTTTGGCTCTGTGTCCCCACCCAAATGTCAGGTTGAATTGTAATCCTCAATGTTGGAGGAGGAGCCAGGTGGGAGGTGACTGGATATGGCAGAGCGGGGAGGCAGTGTACTTCCCCACTGAGGTTCTCGTGGTAGTGAGTGAATTCTCACGAGATCTGGTTGTGCAAACGTGTGTAGCACTTGCTCCTTCACTCTCTTCCAGCTGTTCTGGCCATGTAGGACATGTCTGCTCCCCCTTCCCCTTCTACCATGTTACTCAGTTTCCTGAGGCCTTCCCAGCCATGCTTCCTGTACAGACTGTGGAACACCGACCCAGTGAAACCTCTTATCTTTATAAATTACCCAGTCTCAGGTAGTTCTTTATAGCATACAAACACAAACTAATACATCTGGTTTTTTGTTTTTTATTTTTTCAATTTGAAAAGAAATGTACACACTCACGTGCAGGACTTGGCATTTACAAAGGTGAGAGGACTGGCAGTGAGTCCATGTGACAGAGCTGGGTTTCACTGCGGCTGTATCTGACTTCGGACTCTTTAGTGTCCTGCCTTTCTCTTTAAGAGTTCTTTCCACCCAGAGATTCTGGGACTGGTGTTTTAGCTGACACTTAACATTCTCCTTCCTCTAGCAATTGTGGTTTGCACTAATTTGGGTTGAGATATATATATTGCTGTTCAGAGTGGTCTCATAACTTCCTGTGACTGTCTTGTGCCTCTGAGTAGCCTGTAAGCTTCCTGCATGCCTAGAGTCCTCCTCAGTCACATCCCTCAGTGCACTGGGCCTGCTGCAGCTGTTCGCTGAATAAGGACAGGTGTTGAAGGAAGAGAAGGAGGGCACAATAAGGCCCATCAGCTGTGCAGTCTTTAGAACAAAGAGAAAATGATTGTAATGTCCGTTGTACATCTGTGTGATGGAGGCAATAATATTCAACTCACAGAATTGTGGGTCAGAATTCAAAGAGTTAAAAAATATGAAAGTCTCTTATCACCAGGCTCAAACAAATAAAGATCCTCAATAAAAGGCCGTTGTGTTTTGGAAATGAGTTTGTGCATTTAACAAATATTTACCCAGCACTCATCCCTGGAGTTGTAGGGTGGGTATAGACACAGCCTCATTTTATTGCGCCTCACGTTATTGTTCATTGCAGATATTATTTCTTAAAAATTGAAGGTCGGTGGCCACCCTACATCAAGCAAGTCTATCAGTGCCATTTTTACAACAGAAAGTGCTCACTTCATGTCTATGCGTCAGATTTTGGTAATTCTCACAATATTTCAAAATTGTGTTATTATTATATCGGTTATGGTGATCTGTGATCAAAGGTCTTTGATGTTCCCATTGTAATTGTTTTGGGGAGCCCTCATTGCGCTCATATAAGGCGGCCAACTTACTCGGTAAACGTAAGGCCTCCCTGTTCGCTGAGATACAACAATATTGAAATCAGGCCAATTAATAACCCTATAATTTCCTGTAAGTGTTCAAATGCAAGGAAGAGTCACACATCTCTCACTTTAAATCATAAGCTAGACATGATTAAGTTTAGTGAGGAAGGTATGCGGAAAGCCAAGATTGACTAAAAGCTAGGCCTCTTGCACCAGTTAGGCAAGTTGTGAATGCAAAGAAAAAGTTCTTAAAGGAAAATAGAAGTGCTACTTCTGTGAAGACACAAATGATAAGAAAGTGAAACAGTTTTATTTCTGTTATGGAGAATGTTTCAGAGGTGTGGATAAATTAAACCAGCTACAATATTCCCTTAAGCCCAAACTAGGGCACAGTCCTAATTCTTTTCAATTCTATGAAGTCTGAGAGAGGTGAGGAAGCTGTGGAAGAAAAGTTTAGGCAGAGATTGATTCATAAGTTTTAAGAAAGGAAGCCATCTCCATAGCATAAAAGTGTAAGTAAGGAGAAGCAGCAAGTTCTGATGTATTAATAGAAGCTGCAGCAAGTTATCAAAAACATCTAGTTAACATAATTAATGAAAGTGACTATGTTCAACAACAGATTTTCAATGTAGATGAAACAGCCTTGTATTGGAAGAAGATGCCATTTAGGACTTTCATTGCTAGAGAGGAGAAGCCTGGCTTCAAAGACGCAAAGGACAGGCTGCCTCTCTCATTAGGGGTTAATGCAGCTGTTGAAGCCAATACTCATTTACCATTATAAAAATCCTAGGACCCTTAAGAATTATGCTAAATCTACTCTGCCTGTGCTCTATAAATAGAACAGCAAAGCCTGAATGACAGCACATCTGTTTACAGCATGGTTTACTGAATATTTTAAGCCCACTGTTGAGAACTCCTGCTCAGAAAAAGCTGTGATGGAAATGCATAAGAGGTTAATGTTGTTTTCATGCCTGATAACACAGCATTCTTTTTGCAGCCCATTCATGAAGAAATAATTTCAAGTCGTATTATTTAAGAAATACATTTTGTAAGGTTATAGTTGTCATAGATAGTGATTTTTCTGATGCATCTGGGTAAAATAAATTGAAAATTGTCTGGAAAGGATTCCCCATCTTAGATGCCATCAGAAACATTTCTGATTTATGAGAGGACGTCAAAATATCAATATTAGCAGGAGTTTGGAAGAAGTTGATTCCAACCCTCATGAATGACTTTGAGGGGTTCAAGGCTTCAGTGGAGGTAACAACTACAGATATGAAAATTGCAAGAGAACTAGAATTAGAGGTAGAGCTTGAAGATGTGACTGAATTGCCACAATCTCATGATAAAACTAATGAGAAGTTGCTTCTTGTGGACGAGCAAAGAAAAGTGGTTTCTTGAGTTGTAAACTACTCCTGGTTAAGATGCTATGAATACTGTTGAAATAAGAACAAAAGATTTAAAATATTACATAAACTTGGTGGATAATGCAGTGGCAGGGTTTGAAGGAATTGAAAAAATTCACTTTCAAAAAGAGTTCTGTGGGTAAAATGCTATCAGACTACATCACATGCTACAGCAAAATCTTTTGTGAAAAGAAGAATCAATTGTTATAGCAAACTTCACTGTTGTCTTATTTTAAGAAATTGCCACAGCCACTTCAGCCTTCAGTAACTACCACCCTGATCAGTGAGCCGCTGTCAACATTGAAGCAATACCCTGCACCGGCAAAATGATTATGGCTCACTGAAGATTCAGATGACCATTAGCTTTTTTTTTTTTCTTTTTTAAAGCAATAAAGTATTTCTTAATTAAGGTATGTACATTATGCTTTAAACATGATGCAATTGTACACTTAATAAACTATAGAGTAAAAAATAACTTTTATATGCACTAGGAAACAAAAGTATTTGTGTAGTTCACTTTATTGTGATATTTGCTTTGTTACTGTGTTCTGGTACCTAACACACAATATCTCTGAGGTGTGCCTGTATACAGAAAAGAGCAAAAGGAACATGGGTTTTGTCCCTCTAAGGCTTACAGTAGTTGGGACAAGTAAGTTCCTCTTCAAAGACTCAACTTTCTGGTCATAAATTGTAAACCAAACCTATCCCCTTCTTTTTTCACAAATCGCGCATCTACCCTATTTGGAAAAGTTTAAGTCTCAGCCAACTGGGATCAGCTTAGATTGTGCGGTCCAACCCCAGCCAATAGGGGAAGGACACACAAACAGGAACTGCATTAGGGTTAAAAACCCCTTCTCTCCTTTGTTCAGTGTGCTGTTGTGATTGTAACCAGCACAAGCAGCAGCCTTCTGCAGAAGTAAACATGCCTTGCTGGGAAATTTTCTGTCTAAGCGTGGGTTTCTTTTGGCTATGCCGAGCACTTGTTTTCAACACAGGTAGTTATTGAAACAGTCACTCAACGAATACCTGCCTTAATATCAATATGTGTGTCTGTGTCTATGGCTATGGCTATGTCTGTTATATCTGTATTTATTTATAGATGTATATCTATATTTCTATATCTATACATCTATGCCTATGCCCCTATCTATACCTAAATTTATAATTACAAACTGTGATAGATGCTTTAAAAATACTGAATACTATAAGATCATATGGCAGAGGGACCAAGCTAATCTAGGGATTTGGGAATGGGAGTGTGCAGTGAGGCAGATCTCCCTGGAAAATATCAGGTCCTGAAACCAAAACAGCCTGTGATCTGGTGGGGTTCCATCAGGCCCAGGCTGTCCCAGGAGAGCTGTGACGATGTGTGTCCTCCACTCCCACCCCCACCATGCACAGTGACCATGGAGTCCATCTGATTGCAGAGACCATCATTCCTCTGGCAAAAAAGCCATCTTCTCCTCCCTGTGCTTGTTCTGACTACTTAGTCATAGAAATTCTCTTCTTCACTTAAACAAATTTATAAGAACAAAACAAAGGATCCCATTAAAAAGTAGGCAAAGGACATGAACAGACACTTCTCAAAAGAAGACATTTAAGCAGCCAACAAGCATATGAAAAAAATCTCAACATCACTGATCGTTAGAGAAATGCAAATCTAAACCACAGTGAGATACCATCTCATGCCAATCTGAATGGCAGTTATTAAAAAGTCAAGCAACAACAGATGCTGGCGAAGCTGTGGAGAAATATTAACACTTTTACACTATTGGAGGGAATGCAAATTAGCTCATCCATTGTGTAGACAGTATGGCAATTCCTCAAGGATCTAGAACTAGAAATATCATTTGACCCCCTATTACTGGGTATATACCTAAAGGAATATAAGTCTTTCCATTATAAAGATACATGCATGTGTGTGTTCATTGCAGCACTTTTTTTTTTTTTTTTTTTTTTTTGAGACAGAGTCTTGCTCTGTCGCCCAGGCTGGAGTGCAGTGGCCGGATCTCAGCTCACTGCAAGCTCCGCCTCCTGGGTTTACGCCATTCTCCTGCCTCAGCCTCCGGAGTAGCTGGGACTACAGGCGCCCGCCACCTCGCCCGGCTAGTTTTTTGTATTTTTTAGTAGAGACGGGGTTTCACCGTGTTAGCCAGGATGGTCTCGATCTCCTGACCTCGTGATCCGCCTGTCTCGGCCTCCCAAAGTGCTGGGATTACAGGCTTGAGCCACCGTGCCCGGCCTGCAGCACTATTCTCAATAGCAAAAACATGGAATCAACCCAAATGCCCATCATGCCAGACTGAGTAAAGAAAATGTGGTACATATACACCATGGAATGCTATGCAGCCATAAAAAGAAAGGTCATGTCCTTTGCAGGGACACAGTTGCAGGTGGAACCCATTATCCTCAGCAAACTAACGCAGGAACAGAAAACTAAACACTGCATGTTCTCACTTGTAAATGGGAGCTGAACCATGAGAGCACATGGACATAGGGAGGGGAACAACACACACTGGGTCCTGTCAGGAGGCTGGGGGAGGGAGAGCATCAGCATAAATAGCTAATACATGTGGGGCTTAATACTCAGGTGATGGGTTGATAGGTGCAGCAAAACACTATGGCACAGGTTTAACTATGTAATAAATCTGCACGTCTTGTACATGTATTCTGGAACTTAATTTTTTTAAAAAAGAAATTCTCCTCTTCACCCACCCCTTTCTCCTACCCTTTGCAAATCTCATCCTTATTTTGAAAAAGAAACAAAAAAGTTTCAGTGGCAAATGCTGAAACTTGAGGATTATTAATTCATAAATTACCCACATGGAGTCACTGAGGGCTCCTCCCAGCTCTCATCTCAGACAGAAGCAACTCATTAAGATGGGAAGTCCTGGGGTCTCAGATATGACTGCTCAGAAAGCCAGCACCTTCCCCAGACTCAGGGTGTGCCCCACTGCTCAGGTGCATGAGAGACTGGTGATCTGGATGGCAGAGGGGGTTGCCGCCAGCCAGGAGAGCCCAGCATTAGACAGTAAATGGGGCTGTGACTTCTAGAAGGAAGAGCACTGGCCTGGAGGCTCAGGTATAGTATCAGGGTCCAGCTTAGCCTCCCTCTGCTGTGTGTCTCTGGGTGATCCTCTACCCTCTCTGGGCCTCAGATTCTACATTTCTACAATGATGGGGTGATCTCTAAGGGCTCTTCCAGCTCCAATTTCTAATAATGTAATGTGGCTTCCCAAGAAGGCCGACAACTGCTTCCAATTGTCAATTTCACTTTCAGAAATAAGGTGAAAATACAAGATTGGAGAGAGAGACAAAGACAGAGACAGGGACAGAGACACAGAGAGAGCAAGAATGAGAATTGTTTTGAACCTAAGGAAATCAAGGGACTGTGTTATTATGAGGAACCAGCCCTGGGCTCACACACCCAGGCCCTGCTGCTCATTTGCAGAGAAACCTAACAACTTATTCAACCTCTCTGAGTCTCAGCTTCCTCATACATAAATCGTCGATTATAATACCTAATTCTTAGGTTTCATGAGGATTACATTAGATAATACAATCTCCATGAAGGCAAGGGCTCTGTCATGCTCACTGAAGTCTAGTGCCTTAAACAGTGCCTGGAACACTGTGCAGACACCCCAATTTGTATTGGACAAATGAGTGAATAAAAACACATGAAATACTGCAAAGCACTGAGTCCACAATGAAGACCAATACACTTGCTTGTATTGTTACAGTAATTGTTACTAACAATAGCCTGCTTTTCACCAATCCTAAAAATGACTCAAGCCCTGAGAACAGGGATTCTTCACTTGGTGTCAGGACCTGTTTTCCAGTCTGGTAAAGCCTATAAAGCCTATGGACCACAACTTAGAGTCATGTTTTTATATGGATAAAATCAAATGAAAAGGCATTCTAAAATAAACCATTTATCAAAATGTATTTAAAAATCAATTGTAACATAATCTACATGTTCCTTTATTGACATATTAAGTAAAATTATCTAGTAGCAGATATAGTAATCGCCATAAATTCAAAGCAATGATGAGCCAAAAAATATATTTTAAGACATTTACAACAAATGAAATATGATATAAAACTATAAGTAATTTCTACTGGTGACAAAGTCACAGGTGCTGCTAACACACCTATGTTTGTTGCCCGAGTTTGTAATAGAAAGAAATGCTAAATTTCAATGAGTGGCTGGCAAAAGTAAAGATGTATTATTTTCCCATGAAATTTCATGAACCACCAGCATAGACCCCAGATTAAATTAAGAGCTGCTGCCGACAATGACACTTCGTTGGGAAAAGCTTCTCTCTGTATAGCTGTCACTGTGAATATAATCAGAAGCTTGGGTCCTGATAGGAAGACAGGAAATTAAAACTGAACTATCATCACACCAAAATAACTCTTTCCTGAAGGGGCACATGTGATGTGGTGAATTACCAGACATGTTTTTCAGAAAATAAATAAATAAGTAAGTAAACAAAAGCTTTCAGGGATTTGCCTTTGTGCAAATGACCTCCTGCCTCAGAACTTCAGTTTCCTTATCTGTGAACACATTGCGGCAATGTTTCCTCCAAGGGTGGCTGGAGAACGGGGTAAAATGAATAAGACAACGTCCGTTGTGCAAATATGCAAATACTGGCGCTTCTGGGTCTCCCTTCCTGTTCCTTTCAGGGCAAAAGAAGTTTATTGCAGCCATCCATGACTGCCACAGGTGCCACGATGGGGATGAATTTCCAAATTTCTTAAGGACTTACTAGGTGCTAGCTCTCATGCTAGATTCTTGGTACTCACAGGTGCTGAGACATGACCCCTGCCTTCAAGAAGGGCACAAGCTGGGGCAGAGATAGCAAGTAAAGATTTACATTGTGAAGCTGAGTAGACACATATTATAGATGCATAAAGACATCATGAGGTCCTCAAAATGAAGCGACAACTCTTCCTGGGCTAGCTAGAGAAGGCTTTCTAGAAGAGGTAGCCACACATGGATCTTGAAGAAAGATGAGAAAAATAATGATGAGGAGGAGAAAAGGAAGAAAAAAGAAAGACAGGATGCCTGCTAGAGGACAGCACAAACAGAGTCACAGAATGTGGAACAGGAGGAGGAGGAAGCTGTGTTGCATAAATACCCAGTGAGCCCATTATTAAAGTGTGGGACAGGTGGGAGAAAAGGGAGCTCACCAGGCCCGGTCACATGTGTTTTATAGACATTTTCTAGTTCACAAGGTGGATCTCATTACCCCATTTTTCAGATAAAGAAACTGAGTCATTTAAAAGTCTATAATTTCCTAGTGGAGCCCTAATAGGAATCCAACTGCCTCTGACTCTGAAGTCCACATTCTTCTCCCAGAATGCCACTTGTTGAATCTGAGTTGGAATCCCAGTTCTGCTTTGTACCTCACTGTGTGACCTCTTGAAGGTCACCGGTCTCTCTGACTTCAGCTTCCTTATTTGTCAAGTGGAGACTATAGCAACTACCTCTCAGGACTGATATTAAAACAAAAAATGATAAGCCATTTAAAGCACCACATGCATTGCTGGGCATAAAGCAAAAATCCAACCAGTGTGAATTCCCTTTTACTGCACTTCTCTGTTTGCACCTAGGGTGGCTACTGCCTTTGCATGGTGTTGACAGGTTAGCGGGAAGTGCAATTTCCCAAAAGATTCCAGCTTACGTAAAACACAAGGCACCTCCACTGCCTACAAAGAATTGGTTTCCATAATGGAAATCATAGACAGCAACAGGCTGTGTTCAGTCTGTCAGCTACTTGCAAAAATTTCAGTAGTAGACAGTGAGTTATGGAAATTAAACACTAGTAAATTCATTTGCTGGATAAGAACTATTTGATGTTTTGAAGCATCAACAATATTTGTAGCACAACTTAATGAATGGATTTTTTATGTGGTGAAAATCACAAGGTAATTACCCAGTGATCATCAATAATTGTAAAAATGTTAAGCATTCAGTGCCTCAAGCAATGATTCCTAATTTCTTTTGGAACAATAAAAGAATTATCCATCCATCCATCCATCCATTCATCCATCCATCCATTCATCCATCCATCCATTCATCCATCCATCCATCCACCCATCCATCCATCATTCCATTTATTATTACAAAGATATTTATTAAGTACCTACTCTTTCTGACCCTGCGCTCTTAGCTGTCAGATACGAGTAAGCCATAGCTTCTGTCCCCAACAAGGCCAGCAGCAGTCTTGCAGAGTAGAAAAGACATAGCAAAAAGACTATTAGAGAGGCCTGTAGGAGCTCAGAAAGGGAAGAGGTTACTTCCAGTTTGGGTTCAGAGAGTGAAAGTTACTGTATGGATTTTAAAAGACTTCAGTCTTTTTGTATCTGAAATTTTGAACCCTGTGATTAAATAGACTTGTTAAAAGATAAATAAATATATTATTGTTTTAAAGATCAGTGATGACACCGAGAAAGAAGGAAAAGGTGACAACAGTGGGGGCAGAAAAGGAGAAGGAGGAGGAGGAGAGGTAGAGAGGGTCATGGACTGAGAACAGTCATTATGTTTGAATTAGCATCATGAGTATGGAGGCAGAAAACAAAAAACTGGGAGACTGCAATCAAAGTGGGGTGGTGGAAATGAAACTCTTGAGTGTAAACTATTCCCCAAAAGCTTGCCTATGTCTTAATTTGTACTTATTTGACAAGAAGATATTGGCTGACCATGGTGGCTCACTCCTGTAATCCCAGCACTCTGGGAGGCCAAGGCGGGAGGATCGCTTAAGCCCAGGAATTCAAGGCTGCAGTGAGCTATGATTGTGCCACTGTACTGAAGCATGGGTGACACACAGAGACCTTGTCTCCTAAAAAAATAAAAGTATTCATTTTCATCAATCAAGTTGGCAAATATTCTTGTCAAATGATAATTCTCAGTGCTGAAGGGGGTGTAGTGAAATGCTATTTTCGTATTCCACTGTGGGAGTATAACTTGCCAACATTTATGGAAAGCAATCTGGCAAAATGTATCAAAACTCTTGAAGTGTTCATACACGTTGACCAAGTGATCACAGTAATCAATTCTAAAGGAAAAATGAGCAATGCAGATGATGACATATGCACAGTGATGTTCGTCACAGCATTGTTTATAATGGGGCAAAATGAAAATGTTCTATATATCTAACAGTGAGGAAATGATCATCAACATATGGTTCATTCCCACAGCAAGATGTCCTGTGAAAGTTTAAAATCGTGATTTCCAGGTATAACTAATGATATGGAAAAAATTTGTTATAATATTAATTTTTTAAAAGGCAAGAAAAATTATATTGATGTAAACGCATGAATGCATATCCCCATATAACCCAAAACCAGAAATTTTAAGGAAGAGGTGGCATTTAACTGGGTTGGATGTGTGGAGTCGGCAGTGAGACTACATGGCGGACAGCCCTTGTATTTGTTTATAAATATCCATGTCCCTTTCTTCTGATAACAACACCTCTGTTTTGGGTTTGTGGAAATTCACATCCCCCTTTCCTCACACACACACACTGGATACATTCTTGTAGATTTTTGAGTTAAGGTGTTGTTTTCCTCCGACTTTATTGGTGAGCAGGTGAACTGACAATTAAGCCAAATAGGTACTTACTCTTGGGAATCTGAAAGTACACCCTCAGCTTTCCTAAGTGGCATGGAGATTGAAGATGCAGAAATCAATTGTTCACAAACTATCCACGCTCTTCTAACTCTTGAAAGTTCTTCCAGGTAGCCCATGAGGGTAGGTCTACTTGGGTTTGCAGACTGATGCAGGTCAGGCATCAGAGGTTTCTAGACAGGGCAATGGCATAAATAGAACTATCATCTACAAGCCGTTATGAAACACTTTCATTCAGAGCATCTGGATTTGATTCAGCAACTCCTGAGTTTTGTCAGTAGAGCAGACTAAGATTCAGGCTTTTGGGAACAGTGTTGAGTGAAGATGCTGACTTTCACATGGACAGACCAGAAGGGATGCTAGTCTTGTGGCATTTGAAGGAGACAGCAGAAGACAAAAGGCAGAGGAAGAGG
>NW_012116278.1:991595-1008394 GCF_000951035.1 Colobus angolensis palliatus | reverse complement strand
ATTTCTGTATGTTCAATAAGGCTGTTTGCCCATTCATTTCAAAGCATGTTCATCCATTCGTTCACTCACTCATTCATTCATTCAATCATTTAGCAAATACCTGTTGAATGGCAGGTACTATCACCAGGTTTAGGTTTATGCAGGAAAATATGAAAAAAGTAGTCTTTTCTTTATGTCAAAGGGGCAGGTGGGCTTTCTGTGCTACTGTTTAGAGAAGGTAGGGGAGAAGATCTCAGGACTGATACTCTTGCCTCTACTTCTTAAGAGTCTGTGGAGACCTACAACGTCAGGCAGCCAAAAAGCCTAGTGCTGGCCATAGACCCGCTGTCAGACAGATCTACAATCCCAGGAAACATGCTATTATCTGCCCACAGGTCTGCTCTGTCAGTCTCATTTTAGACAAGGCCACTAATTGGCCGGCCTGCCTTGCCAGTGGGAAAAGAAATAGTTTGGGGAAGGAATTGGTAGAGACAGTGCTGGTCTGTTAAGTACCTCAAAGGCAGACTGCCCAAGCAATGTGGGAAGACTGATTCCTCCTGCAATTGTTTCTTTCTTTTCCTTTTCTTGAAAGAAGGTCTTACTCTGTTGCCTAGGTTTCAGTGCAGTGGTGCGATCACACACTGCAGCCTCTATTTCTTAGGTTCAAGCAATCTTCCTACCTCAGCCTCTGGAGTAGCTGGGACTTCAGGCATGTGCCACTACGCCTGGCTAATGTTGTTGTTGTTGAGATGAGTTTTGCTATGCTGTCCAGGCTGGTCTTGAACTCCTGGCTTCAAGTGCTCCTCCCACTCAGGCCTCTCTAAGTGTTGAGATTACAGGTGTAAGCCACTATGCCTGACTTGCTTTTTGTTGTTGTTTTGTTTTGTTTTTAGTGGGGATAGAATTTTGCAGCTCAGAAATAAAAATATATATTATTTTATTGAGCATCTATTACATGTTAGGTGCCGCTCTAGGGGCAGCAAAGGCAGCAGAGTATTAAAGAGAGTCCTTTCACTCTTATGCAGGGGAGACAGACAACAAACCAATGAACAAGGATTAAAGACTTATGTGGTTTAAGAGTTAAATATTAACATAATGGGAGCTTAGGAGAGCTGGGGTGGGGCATGTTGATTTAGTAAGGAGGTCAGGGATGGCCTTCTTGTCAAGATCATCATGGTGTAGGCTCACGGAGATAATCAAATGGGAATGTGAATGCAGTGATTAGCACAGTGTCTGATGTGAAACAAGTGCTCAATAAATTGCTGCTGTCGATGTTATTGTTAATTTTGTGCTGAGTTCCTTATTTGAATATAGGGACATTATGCCTATTTCATAAGGTTATTGGATAGATTAAATTTGGAAAAACATATCAATAAACTTACATGGCAAAGTCAACAATGATTGAGTACTAGCTGGGTGAGACTGCCAGGGGAGACAGACATAAACACACATAGAAACACATACAAGCACATCGTAGAAAGTTAGAGCAGTGTAAGTGAAAGGAAAAGAAGTCAGGGCTCAGGGACTGAGGAAGAGATGCCTGGGGGAAGGGCCAAGTTGTTTAGGATGGGAGGGGGGCAGGACCCCCTGAGGAGAGGCTTTTGGGCAGAGGGAGAAAGGGAATTCTGGAAACAACCAGCCTAGGAAAAATACATGTTACAAGCAGAGAGAGCCGCAGGTGCAAAGGCCCAGCGGCAGGGATGGGGGTGGCCCTTCAAGAACCAGCAGGGGCCGGGTCACAGATAGTCTCAGAGGTGACAGTAAGAATTTTGAGTTTTACTATAGGCCAAGAGATACACAATGCAAAAGTGTTGAGGAGTTTTGAGCAAAGACTGCAGTGATGTAATTTACTTTGTATTGTTGTTGTTGTTTTGTTTTTTTTGAGACAGGGTCTCCCTCTGCCACCCAGGCTGGAGTGCAATGGCATGATCTTGGCTCACTGCAGCTTCTATCTCCTGGGATCAAGTGATCCTCCCACCTCAGCCTCCCAAGTAGCTGCGACTCCAGGCTTGTACCACCACATCCAGTTAAGTTTTGTATTTTTTTTTTTAGAGACGAGGTTTCACCATGTTGCCCAGGGTGGTCTTGAACTCCTGAGCTCAAGGAATCCACCCACCTCGGCTTCTCAAAATGCTGGGACAACAGGCATGAGCCACTGTGCCCAGGCCCAAAGTGATTTACATTTTAAAGGATAAATCTGATCGATTCATTCGGGTAAAAAATCATATTGATAATATATATTTTTCTTTTTTTTTTTTTTCGGAGACGGAGTCTCGCTCTGTCGCCTGGGTTGGAGTGCAGTGGCTGGATCTCAGCTCATTGCAAGCTCCGCCTCCCGGGTTTATGCCATTCTCCTGCCTCAGCCTCCCGAGTAGCTGGGACTACAGGCGCCCGCCACCTCGCCCGGCTAGTTTTTTGTATTTTTTAGTAGAGGCGGGGTTTCACCATGTTAGCCAGGATGGTCTCGATCTCCTGACCTCGTGATCCGCCCGTCTCAGCCTCCCAAAGTGCTGGGATTACAGGCTTGAGCCACTGCGCCCGGCCTGATAATATATATTTTTCATGTATCATAAGATCGGCAGTAACATATACAAAGTGTCTGACCTTCAATCTAAATTAAATGTATTAATTAGACCTGGCATGGTGGGTGGCTCATGGCTACAAATCTCAACAGATTGGGAGGCTGCGGTGAGAGGATCGCTTGATCCTGAGAGGGTCAAGTCTGCAGTGGCCCATTGGTCATACCACTGCACTCCAGCCTGAGAGACACAATGAGACCTTGTCGCAAGAAAAAAAAAATGTATTCATTCATGACTACTTTGTGTAGGCATGCCAGATACAGCAGTGTACATATAGGCAGTGACAACATATTGTTTTCTGATGGACCCTCTGATGGTTTTATTGAAACAGTATAGATGATCAATAAATATTCATTTGATATGAAACTATGTATTATGATATTATATTATTCATATTTTTATCACTCTTGCCCTAAAAATGATAGTGAGCCTTCTCCAGAGGCTCTTTCGTTTGTTCTTTTTTTTTTTTGAGACAGTCTTGCTCTGTCACCCAGGCTGGAATGCAGTGACGTGATCTCTGCTCACTGCAACCTCCACTTCCCAGGTTCAAGCAACTCTCATGCCTCAGCCTTCTGAGTAGCTGGAATTACTGGCATGCGCCACCACACCCAGCTAATTTTTGTAATGTTTAAAAATTTTTAAGCTCTGGAATACATGTGCAGGACATGTAATGTGTGTCACGGTGGTTTGCTGCACCTATCAACTCATCACTTAGGTATGAAGCCCCACATGCATTAGCTATTTATCCAAATGCTCTCCCTCCCAACAACCCCCTTCAAGGTCCCAGTGTGTGTTGTTCCTCTCCCTGTGTCCATGTGTTCTCATGGTTCAGCTCCTACTTACATGTGAGAATATGCAGTGTTTGGTTTTCTGTTCCTGTGTTAGTTTGCGAAGGATAATGGCTTCCAGCTCCATCCACGTCCCTGCAAAGGATTTAGTCTGATTCCTTTGAAACACTCTCAATTTTTGTATTTTTTAGTAGAGACAGGGTTTTGCCATGTTGGCTAGGCTGGTCTCGAACTCCTGGCCTCAACTGCCTTGGCCTTCCAAAGTGCTGGGATTACAGGTGTGAGCCATCATGCTTGGGCTGGAGGCTCGTTCTTGAGGAAGAGAAGGAAGCAAAAGAAAAAAAAAGAGGAAAAAAGAAGGCAAGAGGGAGCAGGGAACTGCCATGTCTTACTACTGTCTCTCTGGATATGTGGATATGGCCTTCCTCTCATATGCCTATTTGGTGGACTCCTACTCACGTCTCAGGGCCCAGCTGAATTACCACCTCCTCCATGAAGCTAGAAGCCCTCCCTTCAACACAGGCACAGCAGTGAAATTGCTGCTGCTGGCCTGTTCACCTCCCTGGCTTCCAGGTCCATCTGTAATGAGGCAAATCCCACTACATAGGAGTGTGCTTTTTGTTTGCTCACCAGGTTCATGATTCTCATTTTTCTCTTGTGCATCCTCAGGAATTAGAACTGGTTTAGATGTGTGCCTGGTATAATAAATGTTTAGCACCTGGTGCCGTGGCTCATGCCTATAATCCTAGCACTCTGTGAGGCTGAGACTGAAGCATCACTTGAGCCAAGGAGTGTAAGACCAGCCTGGGCAACATAGCAAGACCTTGTCTCTACACACACACACACACACACACACAAGAAAATTAGCCGGGTGTGGTGGCACATGCCTGTAGTCCCAGATTCTTGGGAGGCTGGGGTAGGAGGATCACTTGAGCTTAGGACTTGGCAGCTGCAGTGAGCTATAATATCGCCACTGCTCTCCAGCCTGGGCAACGAAGTAAGACCCTGTCTCAAAAAAATGAAAAATAAGAAAGTTTAGGAAAGAAAGGAAGAAAGAGAGGAGGGAGGAAAAAGAATCTAATTCTCTCCTCCTTATTTTCCCAGATAATGCTAAAGCTCATTTCAACCAGCAAGTGCTGAGTTTATTGATCAACATTTCAGAGGTATTGAACTGAGTTTGTATTGACAGAAATAACTGGCCACCAGGCAGGGGGAGCGAGAAATGTGCTGACAGCCAGCAAATCATACGCCTGGTATTGGAGAGCGTGTCTATGCCAAAGGGGACAATCATTAATTTCCTATTCCTTCATAGTTACATTCCTTGGGTTGACTGACAAGTTCATTTTGGGGATTCATCTGGCCATTTATAAATAAACTCCTTTCTTATTCCATATTTCTAACTGCACCTGCCACCCAGATGATCGGCTGCCTGGCACTCACATAAAAATTTCAAATTGCTAGCAATAGCTCAACATGGTAGTTAAAGGAAATCTTCGGGTTATTTTGTGATATAATCAAGAGAACCCATTTCCCTACCATTGTAGATATCTCAGTTCCACGCACAAAACCCAAGAGAATTTCATTCTTTGCCCCCTAACCACGTTTAAATAAATGACATCCAAGCACATACCTATAAAATGATCTTTTGACACTTCAGCATTTGAAAGTCTCCTGTCAAAACTGTGTGATTCTGAGTAAGTCACTGAATCTCTCTGAGCTTGTTTTCCTGTTTGAAAGATGAGAATGCATTCATGGCACCGCTGATAAGGACAACAAGGTAACAGAAGTCAGCATGTTTAAAGCTCCCCAGGGTAGAAAGAAGCTTCTAATATTATCTCATTCAATCTCTTAACGAGTCTCATGAATGCTATTTGCATCTTCCTTTTACAGCAGCTCTGAGAAGTGACCTATTCCAGGCTGGTAAGTGGCAGGTGGGTGGAGGGGGGTGTATATGAACTCAGCACTGCCTGAGGCAGCTGCTCACAGAAAGAAAATGTAGCATTGATCTTATTGGTGATTTTACTCCTATGCTTGGTCTAAAATTCCATTTGGCCCCAGTGGCTTCAAGGTTAGCATAGGAAGAATTCAGTTAGGCTTCACATCAAAAAGGCAATTCTACTTCATCTAGAAGTAATTCCAGGGCCTCCAGGAGTTATCAAAGCAAAAGTTCTTAGAACCCAAATGCCTGGTGCTGATGTATCTAACATATTCATTGTTCAGTGTATTTTGCTAACAGTAGCCAGAGGTACCTTGACATTTGCATTCGTATACAATTTCTCTTAATGACTGTTTATATTTTAAAAGGTTTGGAGTAGTGCTAACTATTAACTTGGGCAGGAAAATTTCTCTGCTGAAAGATCATTGGGCATATGTGGTGGAGGTTTCAGGTTAAGGCAGAAGATATTTCACTTTTGTTTACTCAAAAGATATTTCCTGAATACCTGCCTGGGTTGGTGTTTGGTGGTATTCTGTCACTGTTGCTCTTTTTCAGCTTTCATTAGAGTGGGGAAGATGAACATTAATTGGATCATATGTTTATCAAGTGTTTACTACATGTCAGGCAGTGAGCTAGGCACTTAGCATATGCTAATTATCTTAGCCCAAGGGTGTGAAGCAGCAACTACATTACCCCCACTTTATAGATAAGGAAATGGGGGCTTAGAGAAGCACAAGGGTGTGCACAAAGACGCAGACAGGCTCTATGACAATGGGCTTTGGTAAGTGGGTGTCACTTGACAAACTTAGCATTTGGCCTCTAGTCCATGAAGTGAGTTGATTTTCATGGAGTGATGGGCACTTGGTCATCAATTTTACTATCTTTTCACTTTCTTTTATGTGTGACATATTCCATGATAAAAATTACATATATTTTTTAAAGTACAGTCTCTGGAGCTAGACTCCAAAACAGGAATAGGAATAACAATAGCATCATCCTCATGGGATTGTTGTGAGGATAAAATGAATTGATACAAACAAAGCATTTAGAGCTGATTGCATTGGAAATATTCAAGGTATATAAGCTGTTACTTACTGTAACCACTAAGATGGAAAAGCCTGTAGTGTTTAGCGTATATAGCAAGTCCTCTCCATGAGGTCCTGAATATGACAGACTACTCCACATTTTCCTAAAATTTTAAGTTATTTGATATGCCTGAATACTTTGCTTAGAAATATAAATGAACCACTCATATATCTAATTAATTTCATTTACTACTTTAGTAATAGTGATATCTATATAATATTTAAAATCACTTATTTATAATAAATTTAGAAATACTGTTCTTGCTCACTCTTTTGTTTCAATAAAACTACTTTATTGCAATTCTTGGCATATAATTCTTGATCCAGTTGAATGTCTCTTTCCCAAGCAGTTGCTATTTAAAATAAATTAGTTGAGAAAGTAACCTTCCTGTGTGAGAAAGTCATGCCTAAGTTGACAGAGTCTTAGCTGAGGAACGCTTTTAAGGTGTAGTCTTATATACCAGCATTCACAGTACTGTGGTTTGAGGGCTGATGATTTGTTGACCTGACTGGTGAGAGTGGGTGGGGCAGCTGGGAGCTGGTTGCTGGAAGCTCTGAGAATGAAGAGGTGAGAGCAAAAGAGAGAAGGCAGATGAAGCCATGCTGGTCCCGGTGAGATTGCACTGACTTTTAATCTATTTTTTTTATTATAAAAGTAATACATGGCTGCTGTAAGGCATTTGGACAACATCGAAAAGTAAAAAGAAAAACAAATCCATTAATCCCACTGCACAGAGAGCACTGCAATCGTTATTTTGCTGTCTTTGATCCAAGCATGAACGTTCTTTTTCTAGATAGCCTCATGGCTAACATGTCACCTGCTCAGTGTCATGGGATGACCTCCTAATATGAGGATTGTCACTTTTAGCAAATAAAAACACAAGGCACCCAATTAAATCTGGATTTTAAACAGCAAATTTTTTTTTGGTATACACACTTCCCAAATAGTGCAATTATTAATTGCTTGCCTGAAATTCAAATGCAACTGGACACTCAATATTTTATCTGGCAATTCCATCCCATGGCCAATGGCACTTACATCCCTTCTCCATTCTCCATTACTCCCAATCTCCTAACACCTAAAATAATTTATCACACTTATTATTTATCTTCTGCTTCTTCCCATTAGAATGTAAATTACACAAGGGCATGAGTTTTTATCTGGTTTACGCATGGAAATGTTTCCAAAATCTGCTAAAGGTGTATGACACACACACACACACACACACACACACACTTTAGAATCTTACTATACATATACTTTTATATTCTTCTTTCTCCTTAATTTTACTCCAAGGACATTTCAGGACACTTTTTTGTTTCTTTCAAGTACATGATTTTCATGGCTGTTTTGAAGTTGCCCAATTAAATGATCCAATCCCCTATTAGAGAACGTTTGGTTGTTGGAAGTTTTTCTCCATTATAATTAATGCCCTGATGGGCAGCTCAGCAGAACTGCAGGTGCCTAAGATTCTGCCTACACTAAAGCAGGAGAGATCTAGGAGTAATTCTGGCTATACCTTCTTACTAGCTAGATGACTTTGCACAGGTCACTGACTGTTCCAGCCTCAGTCCCCCAGTTGTAAACCGAGATGCTAGTAGAACCTGACTCTACTTGATATTGTTTGAACTCAATAAGATGATGTGTCAGGGTTCCTCGTAGGTGCCTGCATGGAGTGAGCACTCAACAAGACACACAGTTATTATTAGTATCATTCCCTACCCCAACACCTCTCCCTCCCTCCCTCCTATCTTCCCTCCTCACCTTAGTAATTATTTCCATTTATGCAACAGGCCAAATCTATCCATTTCCAAACCACCATACTTCTTTCTTCTTAGGTCCATAATTGCTTTCTCTATCCCAAGCCCACTGCCAGGTTAACTCCTGCTGATTTAAGGCTACCAAGAGAGATCAGCCTTTGAAGCTTCTCTGAGCACTCAACATCTGCCCCCAGGCCCACGCTTGGTTAGGACCCTTCTTGAGCATCCACATTTTTCCCATTAGCACACTTACTGCCTTGCCACACAATGGCCTGGGTATTTACTTTGCACTTCATTTGAACACCTGCAGAAAAGCAATGACTAGGCTTCCCTACTTCCCTTCTAGGACTGAGAGCCTTCTTAGTGCCCTGCCCTGCACAAGCACAGGTTAGAGGGAGAATCCACTACCAAAAAATCTCAGACATTTACTTGCCAGTTCCCAGATAGAAAACACGTGGGCCTCCTTTCTGCCCCTGAACCCAGAGTTTAGTTGGGCATTATTCTTGTTCTTCAAAGGAAGTGGTAGGTAGGGACAGGGTGGATGGTAATTGATATTTCATGGTGACTGAAAGACTTGTAAATACCTATTTAATAAAAAGCCCATGACTCCATTACAATTTAAAAGAAAGGAGAAAAATAGGCAAATGATAGTTATCACATAAAGACAGGAGCTAGCACCCCACTATGAGTTTGACCAGCATGATTTGTAATTCTGAGAACGATCCTGAAGATAGATAAAATATTATCATTGTTCTAATTTTATTTGTTTATTTAGTTATTGAGACAGGGTATCACTCTGTCACCCAGGCTAGAGTACAGTTGCATAAACACAGCTCACTGCAACTTTGACCTCCCAGGCTCAAGCGATTCTCCTGCCTCAGCCTCCCAAGTTGCTGGGACTACAGGTGGGCACCACCATGCCCGGGTTGGTCTCCTGGGCTCCTGGGCTTGAGTGATTTTCCTGCCTTGGTTGCCCAAAGTGCTATGATTACAGACGTGAGCCGCTGATGCCAGACTATTCTCATTTCGTAGGTCAGTAAAGAGAAGTTCAGAGAGGGTAGGTTATTTGTGCAATGTCTCAGTTAATCAGGTGAGGAGATAGGATTAGAATTCAAGGTCTTCCTGACACCCAAACCTCTGCAAACAGTATGAATTTAAGGCTCCACAATAGATGCTATGATGTAAAAGCAACTGGTTTTCCAAAATGTTCTTGGTAGAGTTCTCTGAAAGCCAATACATTCTGAAAGCAAGCTTAATACATTTATTTGTACTGGTTGAGCACCCCAATCTGATCATGTGAAATTTGAAATGCTCCAAAATTGGAAACATTTTGATTGCGATAGGACACCTCAGGTGGAAAATTCCATATCTTTTCTTTCTGCTGGTTCAATGTATACAAACTTTATTTAATGCACAGGATTGTTAAAAATATTGTATACAATTCCTTTCAGGCTATATGTATAAGGTGTATATGAAACATATGAATTTCATGTTTAGACTTGGGTCCCATCTCCAGGATATTTCTGTATGTCTATGCAAATATTCCAAAATCTGAAAACATCAGAAATCTGAAACACTTCTCTAGTTCCAAGCATTTCAGATAAGGGGATACTCAACTTGTACTTAGTAAGCACCGGGGGTCAAGTCTTGGCTAGGAGACCCAAGGGAGGCTCCGTATCTATTCATAAGAGGGTGGAAGTGGAAGCACTCATAGTTTTAGCACAGGAGCAGAGGATGTGAGTTAGAACTGGATCCTGGAAGGCTTTCTGAATGGAGTCTGGTGGTAGTATCCTATCAAAGTCTTAGTAATCTGGGCATAGTTTCTGCAGAATCAAGTTCTCCTGTATTCAACAGGAAAGCAAATGAAGACTATATTGATTTTCTGCTTAGATCAATAAATAAGATAAATTGACCAGAAGGGCTAAATACTGATCAGGGCGAACTGAACATCAACATTTACTAAGGGCAGAGGGAGGAGACACATAAATATCAGAAAAATGGAGATGTCAGTAGAGCATTGGGGCAGTGGCTCAGTTTCCACTTAAAATGTGTGTTTAAGGATTATTATTTTAGTCAGATCTTTACATAAAAAAAGGGAGTGGAATTAAGTTATTACAATAAAACTTCATTTAGTCAGACTATGAGAAGACCAACTGAATTTTAGAAAACAATAAATGCCACCAAATTTAAATGCATGGATATGATATGGCAAAACAAACAAACAAACAACAGTCAGAAGACCTGAGTCATTAAGTGTCCTTGTTAAGTACAGAAAATCACATATTATTCATATGTGTATTCTATTTGCCAAGCACAGAGCCTGGAATATAGATGGAATCTTGGATTGAGTTCTATGAGAGCTAAGGAATGGGGTAATAATAGTTGATTTGGGAGGTGATTTCAAGAAGCAAGTGAGGGACTGAGAATTGAGCCTAGGAATGGAGGAAAGCAAACAAGGGTATATGTATTAGTCCATTTTCACAGTGCTATAAAGAAATACCTGAGGCTAGGTAATTTAGTTTTTAAATTTTTATTTTGATTTTTTTTTATGAGATGTTGTTTCACTCTTGTTGCCCAGGCTGGAGTGCAATGGCATTATCTTGGCTCACTGCAACCTCTGCTTCCCAGGTTCAAGCGATCCTCCTGCCTCAGCTTCCAGAGTAGCTGAGATTACATGTGCCCACCACCACGCCTGGCTAATTTTTTGTATTTTTAGTAGACACAGCGTTTCACCATGTTGGCCAGGCTGGTCTCGAACTCCTGACCTCAGGTGATCCACATGCCTCAGCCTCCCAAAGTGCTGGGATTACAGGCGTGAGCTGCTTTGCCCCTCCTAGACTGGGTAATTTACAAAAAAAGAGGTTTAATTGACTCACAGTTCCACATGGCTGGGGAGGTCTTGGGAAACTTACAATCATGGCAGAAGGGGAAGCAGGGACGTCTCACATGGTGGCAGGTGAGAGAAGAGAAGACAGCAGGGAAAACTGCCATTTATAAGACCATTAGATCTCATGAGAACTCACTCACCATTATGAGAACAGCATGGGGACACCATCCCAGTGATCCAATCACCTTCCTCCCTTGACACATGTGGATTACAATTCGAGATGAGATTTGGGTGGGGACACAGAGCCAAACCATATCAGTGTGTTAATGAGGGGGATACCAGGTGGGCAACAGTAACTCTATCTCGTTACGGTCTCTCTGAGAGACTGGGTAAGATACATCCCTGAATCTTTCCATGAAGGGGCAAGAAATCTGGCATATTTGTCTACCAATTCCCTGTTCAGCGTTTGCTGTGGATTGTGTCTAAGGCCATCACCACTCCCCACCCACTCCCAAAAAACAACCTCAGGCAGAGAGATTTAGGTGCAGTGCACTGAAGCTGCAGGTGACAGCTGTCAAGGACCAAATGTAGATGGAAAGGACACACGGCAAGTGGTAATACCAGCCAAAAGACTGCAAGATCAAACTCTGTGCTCTGTGACAATTGTCAAGTCAGTCTCCTCTCTGGGCAATCACGGTCTAACTCTAAAAAGCGAGGCTTAAATCTTCATATTCCCTCCCAGACTTAGTGTCAGTAATTCTGAAAACCAGATGGTCAAACTCAGAATCAAGGATTACAGGCCCTTTAGGAAATTGCTTCTCACACAGATAAAAATGATATATGATGAGCATTGCACTTGTTAGCGTTTAACTGTGAGCTTTTCAAGTGCTTGAACACACACACAAAGATGTATATGTAATAAGTGATCACTGAGGCATTCTCTGTAGTAACAAAAAACTGAAAACAACCTAAATACTCTTCAATTAGGGCACTGCTGAATAAAACTGGCATATTCATATGCTGGAATGTTCTCTTGCACTTAAAAGGAATGAATTGAATCTTTATGTGTCACCATGAGCAGAGTTCAAAAAATATTGCTGAGAGTAAAAAAAAAAGCAGGATGCCGAATGTTATATATAGTATGACACCATTTAAAAAACAAGCACACATCACAGCATTCCTACGGGTAGGTTACATATTTGGAAAAGTATTTTTAAAGGACTGAAGTGACAACACAAACTCATTTAAAGTTATTTTGGAAAGACCTGGAAGGATAAAAACCACATTTATATGAGTGGCTACTTTTGGGCAGGGAGAGGAGGGACAAAGACTAGATTAGCAATGATAAATGTGGATGGGGTAGTCAGAGTGATTTTAGTTATAGTGATATTGTTCTAATTTATGAAAGCAGAACTGATTCATGCATTAAGTGAACTTAAAAAAGGAGAGAAATGTCTAGTACATAGCCTAGTGTCACAGGAGACTACATGATAATGTGGAAAGAGTTTGAAGCTGGATGCAGTGGCTCGTGTCTGTAATCCCAGCACTTTGGGAGGCCAAGGTGGAAAGATTGCTTGAGCACAGAAGTTTGAGACCATCCTGGGCAACACAGTGAGACCCTACCTCTACAAAAAGTAGAAAAAATAGCGCCAAGCATGGTGGTGTATGCTTGTGGTCCCAGCTACTCAGGAGGCTGAGATGGGAGGATCGCTTAAGCCTTAGAGGACAAGGGCTGCAGTGAGCTATGATCACACCACTGCACTCCAACCTGGGTGACAGAACAAGATCCTGTCTCAAAAAAAAAAAAAAAAGGAAAAAAAAGAGTTTGGAAAATAGAGTTGGAAAGACCTGGTGAACCTACCTAGCAAATAACTTCTCTGCTAAGAGCCTTCACTTCTTCAGTTGCAAGGTTGACAAAACCAATTTCACAAAGCCAAGTGACCACAGGGCAACCTGTAGTGTCTTCTGTCTAGATCATAAATTTGTATTCACCTCCTGTTTGTTCCCTGCTCTCTTATCTGTGTTTTTTCATACTTTAAAAAATTGTTAAAAGTGATTCCTTTTAAGTTTATTTATTTATTTTTTGGAGACAGGGTCTTGCTATGTTGTCCAGGTTGGAATGCAGCGGCACGTTCACGTCTCACTGCACTGTTGATATCCCTGACTCAAGCAATCCTCCCATTTAAGCCACCCAAGTAGTGAGACTAAAGGCATGTGCCACCACACTTGCCTAATTTTTTAAAAATATATTTTGTAGAGATGGGTCTCACTATATTGCCCTGGCTGGTCTCCAACTCTTGAGCTCAAGTAATCCTCTTTCTTGCCTTGACCTCCTAAAATGCTGGGATTTCAGGTGTGAGCTACCACATCCAGTGTTATTTCTTTATTGAGTTGAAAGTTGAGGTTCCTGCCTAACCCCATGGAATCAGGAATTTGATTAAATAGACTTGGCATTAACAAGTTCTTGATGTTTTCTTAATTTCCATAGTGCCAGTTGTTGTTGGAACTGAGCAACCATTCAGCTAAACATTAATATACCATTTTACCTGGCTTTGTGGGTATCAGTGATTATCAATGAGGAGGCATTCCACAAGGACAACACTAGGGGGTCTTATCAAAGTCAAAGGGATATACCATACACCTGAGTTAGAACTGCTGGAGTTAAATCCAATCAGGAGAAGCTGTTAGGGCAGACTGGCCTTTTCCATAGTGGTGTCCAAAGGTGTTCAGGCCTCTTGCTTTTACACAGGCTGTTTCCTCACCTGGGACTCTGTTATCTCTCCCAACATTCCCATGCCCACATCCTATTTTCCTTCAGGTTATTTTCTCCATGTTGCCTTCATGAATAAATTTCCTCCCCACAAAATAATAATGATCATGAACCATCCTTTGTAAAATTATAACAGCGAGAAAAACCCAACATAGGAGAATTATGACAGTGGAAGAAATCTGACATAACAAACTCCATCTTGCTTCTAATCTCCAAGCTATCCTTGTTTATTCCTGGTGGAGGCTATGGTAACCTCAGGAGGAATTCAGTTTATAGTTTAACTTTGAAACAAAGATACTAACAGCTCCTCCCTGAAACAAAACCCATCCTTGCTTGGGGACCACACTGCCTTTGTAAAACAAAGAAATTAGCAGCAAGATTAAAAATTATGGCTCAGGAGTCATGCGGCCAGAGACCACAAGATTTCTAACCTCCCCAATTACTCCTGTATATAACATCACTGTTGTAAAACCTAAGATTGGTGTTTGAGGTATTTTTTCACCTCCTGCATTCTGATAGCCAAGCAGACTCAAAGAAGTGGCTCATCTGGTATTGTGGCCCCCACCTAGGAACTGACTCAGCACAAGAAGACAAGCTTTAACTCCCTATTCATTTCATCCTCAACCCAACAAATCTGCATTCCCCATTCCCTAGGCCCCTGCTCATCAAACTATATTTAAAAAACCTTAGCCTCCAATTTTTCAGGGAGGCTGTTCGAGTAATAAACTCCTCTCCTATCACTTAGCTGAATCTGTATTTATTAAACTATTTCTCTATTGCAATACTGCTGTCTAGGTAAATTGACTCTGTGCAGAGGGCAAGAACCTGTTGGGCAATTACAATTATGATGATTACGATAGTTACCATTTGTAGAGAGCAGCATTAGTTACCAGATACCATGCTGGATCCTCATCTAATCCTCATAGCAACTCTGAGAACCAAGCGTCCATATTCCCATTTTATGAAAGAAGACATCAAGGTTCAGAGAGTGTGGAAGGACATGACAGAGGAGGGTTTGCCATTTTTCATGGGTGATGCTTTTTGACATTCTCCTCCCTAACCATATGTATGGCTGCCTGGAGTCTATTGTTTCTGTGATATGTAATTTGCAGAGAGAGAAATCATTTTCAGGAATTTTTCTTCTTGAGAGCTATATTCCTAGACTTAATCCTCAGAAATGAAAAGTTTAAAAATTAAAGTACAAGTCAGAGAGAAAAAAATAGAGCCTTCTGAAATGATCTAAAGTAAGAAGTCAGACCGATTCTTCAAGGCAGCACATGCAGAATGGAGACAAGGCAGGAAGCCTGCCATTGATGCCAGCTCATCCTGCAGGAAGGATGAAGAGGAACTAAGCCATCGCTTCACCTGCTTCCTCCCTCCCCTTCTCCATCGCTCTCTTTCCTGCCCCCCTCTTTCTTCTCTCTCCACCTTCGTTTGGTTCTCAGGCTCCACAGGAAATAAGTGGGAGGGGACAGCACATTTACTTTGTAAAGCAATAAGGAGACTGCTTCTGTACCGGTTTTGTTTTATTTTTGCCATAAGCTTGCTTCCGACTTGCCAGGGGGTAAAACATTTTACCATATCCAAGAATTTCTTTCTTTCTTTCTTTCTTTCTTTCTTTTTTAAATTGGACTTCCTAAAAATGAAGAAAGAAATGGAAAAATTTGTTCAAAGTTAAACGTAGAATGAGTGGTTGTGATTGCAATTTTACCTAAATTCTGACTCCAAATCCTATTTCTGGCTACTGATTGTGTGTGTGTGTGTGTGTGTGTGTGTGTGTGTGCGTGCACGTGCGCGTGCATGTTCATGTGTGTGAAAGCTGCATTATTCATATGGCCATTTTTACTTTAACTCACCTTATATGCCCAGTCAATAACATCGCATATATGACAGTGGTCCTTTAAAATTATTTTGGAAGGCTGGGTGCAGTGGCTCACACCTGCAATCCCAGCACTTTGGGAGACTGAAGTGGGAGGATCCCTTGAGCCCAGAAAGTTGAGACCAGCCTGGGCAACATAGTAAAACCACATCGCTACAGCAAAAAAATTTTATAATTAGCCAGACATGGTGGCACATGCCTGTAGTCCCAGGTACCCACGCAGCTGAGGTGGGAGGGTTGCCTGAGTTTAAGAGGTTGAGGCAGCAGTGAGCTGAGATCATAATGGAGCTGAAAAATTCCTGTTGCCTAATGACATTGCGACAGTCTGCATAACACAATGAATTAATCACCTGTTTGTGGTCATGCTGGTATAAACAAACTGAACTGCCAGTTATGTAAGAGTATAGCACATACAATTAATGTGCAGTATATAATACTTGATAATAATAATATATGACTATGTTACTGGTTTATGTATTTAGTATAGTATACTGTTGATTGTTATTTTAGAGTATATTCCTACTTATGTCTTTTAAAAGTTAACTGTTATAGGCCGGGAGCAGTGGCTCACGCCTGTAATCCCAGCACTTGGGGAGGCCAAGATCACCTGAGGTCAGGAGATTGAGGCCAGCCTGGCCAACATGGTGAAACCCTGTCTCTACTGAAAATATAAAAATTAGCCAGGCATGGTGGCATGTGCCTATAATCCCAGCTACTCGGGAGGCTGAGGCAGAAGAATTGCTTGAATCCAGGAGGCAGAGGTTGCAGTGTGCCAAGATTGTGCCACTGCACTCCAGCCTGGGCGGCAGGGTGTGACTCTGTCTCAAATAAATAAAAAAAAATATATCTATAAAATGAAATAAAATCAAATAAAAGTTAACTGTTATAGAGCCTCAGGCACGTCCTTCAGGAGGTATTTCAGAAGAAGGCACTGTTATCATAGGGGATGACAGCTCCATGTGTGCTACTGCCCAAGAAGACTTTCCAGTGAGAAAAGATATGGAGGTAGAAGACAGTAATATTAATGATCCTGACTCTGTGGATGCCTGGGCTAATACGTGTGTTTGTGCCTTAGTTTTTGACAAAAAAGTTTAAAAAATAAAAATAGGAAAAAGGTTTATAGAATTAACATATAAAGAAAGAAAATCCTGGCCGGGCGCGGTGGCTCAAGCCTGTAGTCCCAGCACTTTGGGAG
>NW_012116278.1:973276-991024 GCF_000951035.1 Colobus angolensis palliatus | reverse complement strand
CCTCGCCCGGCTAGTTTTTTGCATTTTTTAGTAGAGACGGGGTTTCACCATGTTGGCCAGGATGGTCTCAATCTCCTGACCTCGTGATCCACCCGCCTCGGCCTCCTAAAGTGCTGGGATTACAGGCTTGAGCCACCGCGCTTGGCCTTGGTATATGTTTTCTATGCTTAGATACACAAATACCATGGTGTTGCAGTTGCCTACAGTATTCAGTACAGCAATCTGCTGTATAGGTTTATAGCCCAGGAACAATAGGCTGTATCACATAACCAGGTGTGCAGTAGGCTATACTATCTAGGTTTGTGTAGTATAATCTAGGATGTTGTCATAATGACAGAATCACCTAATGATGCATTTCTCAGAAGATATCCCTGTTGTTAATCGATACATGACTGTGTATCCTTTTGGTTCTGCTTTTTCTGGAGAACCCTGATTAATACAAGTCTATCCAAAGTTGCCAGAGTATTCCTTTTGAAACTTAGGGTAGATAGTGTTCCTTTTCTGTTTAAAGTCTTCCAATGGCTTCCAGAGTAAATGTTTTTTTACTTCTTTACTTTAAAACTTTTTACTTCTTTCAGAGTAAAAGTCAAGGCTATTCTCATGTCTTTGAAGAGCCCAATAGGATCTGACCATCCATTACCACTTTGACCACATCTCCTATTACTTTCCCTGACTCTGTCTCTTGAAACACCAGGGATTATCTACCTCAGGGCTTTTGCACTTGCTGTTGTTCTCTTTGGAATGATACTTTCCAGATATCCATATGCTGCATTCCTCCTCCTCTTCTCTTCCTCTTCCTCCTCCTCTTCCTTTTCCTCCTCCTCCTTTTTTTCTGTCCAAATATTGTATTCTTGGGAGCGCATTCCTGATTCTTCTACCTGAAATTGTGGCTCTCACCCCACCAATCACCACTCTTAAGCCCCTGCTGTAACTTTACCCTGCTGTAATTTTATGGCACTTGTTACCTCGAATCTAGTATATAATTTGCCTATTTATCATGCTATTGGCTGTCTTCTCTCCCTAGAATGTAAAATCCTTGTTGGCGGAGATCTTTGTTTTATATACTGATGTTTACTTAGCATTAGTACCTAGTACATAGTGGATATTTGTGACTGATTGGATTTTTCAAAGCCGGCCACAACAGTATCTCTCATCTCACATGTACCTCTTGCAATGTGACCTTGAGTGTTAGGGTCTCCTAAGAAATGGAAATGGCCCAGGCCTTTCTGGTGTAGAAAACAGACGTAGATACCACTCAACAGGTGGATGAATAATGACTGACATTTCTATAGCAAAACTTGGACATATCCTGGCCTGGGTGCTGAACCCACCTCCTCCTCTTCTGAATATGAGACATACTCTCTCTCTAGGCCTCAGGTTCCTCGTTGAGATGGACTAAATGAGATAATACAGGGAAAGAGCTCAGCCCAGGGTGTGGCATGTGAGAGTCATGATACTGTATTAATACTTTGACATTCCCTTTTTTTCCATGTGGAGGCCTGAGGCCCAAAGAAAAGAGGTCTGAAAAGGCCTGTTTACCTCTACTGTCAGGCTGACGCCCCCAGGATGTGCTTCACAGGTGACTGGCACAGCAGATGGGCAAGAAAGGGCCAGCTCTTACTTGCCTCCAGGTTTCTGCCAGGAACACTCTTCACACCCTTCCCTCAGCTTTTGGGCTCTCCAATGCCGGATCATTGTTCATGTCTCAGATCATTAGTTGCATTTGAAAGCCTCCCCAATTCTCCCAGGGTTGAGAGTTTCTGCTGTGCGCCACAGGGTCCCCATCCTTCTACCATCCTTGCCAGAATCATGTCAGAATTTGAGTGTTGTATGTCCCTCTCATTCAACTGCACATGGGTGAGGACAGGAGTAGAGACTCCCTTGATTCTGGTACAGCTCTAAGGCCTACCACAGGGCCTGTCATACATACGATAGAAGTTAAGCAGCTCTGGGAAGTATTTCTCTCCAGGACACAGGAGCATCAGGGGTTAAGGCTGCACAAGACTCCTATGTCTTAGGGGCAGACAGTCTCAAAGGGCTGTCTGATGGGGTAGGACACAGACAGTCTGAGGAATAACCATGAGGTGGCAGGTGGGACTGCAGAATGCCACTCACAGTCTGGTCAGGCTGTTCATATTCAAGAGGCTGTACTGTGTTGTGGTTCAAGTCCTGTCCTGGGAACCAGACTGCCTGCTCTCCAATCCTGGCTGTGTTGCTTACTACCTATGGGACCTCAGACAATGTACTTGAGCCCTCTGGGCTTTAGTTTCTTCATCGGTGAAAGAGAAATAATGATGTTACCCATCTTAGAAGGTTGGAATCACAAGGATCAAATGAACGAAGGAGTTCATTAATACATGTAAACCAGTAAGAATGGCACTTGGCATAGTTGGAGTGCTATAGAAATGTCAGTTATTATTAATCCACCTGTTGGATGGTATCTATGTCTGTTTTCCACAGCAGAAAGACCTAGGTCATTTTCATTTCTTAAGAAATTCACGACAAACAGGATTACAAACATAGACTCAAGATTAAGTTTTCATGATGAACATCTCTCAATCCTTCTGGAGTGTACAGTGGCTGCGGACTCTAGAAATTCATTTCATGGTAACGTCACAGCTCTAAGTTTGCAGCCATTTGTGACTATGGGGCCCAGGCCAAATGCCCTTCCACCCTTCCCACCTGCAACTCTCCTCCAAGTCCTCCAAAGGCCCCTCTGTGGTCCTATTTTTTGGCAGAGAATGCGGAACAGGCCTGGCCTTCTGAAACCCTCTCTACTCCCGGCCTTGGGAGCCTCTTGTCTCCCCCTCCTTCCTTAGAGTCTTGGCTATTTCAGGAAACTGAAAAGACTGCCCAGGGAGTTAATCTTGGGCTTCACTTCTGGAGGGGCCGCAGGTGGGTGGGGAGGCAGATTTTCCTGTACAGCAGAGAGTATGCTCCTTTTGAAATGTCCTAGCGGAAATAAATGTACAACCTATTGTATGCTGCCAGGAGCCACCAGCAGGAGTTGGTGTGATACAAAAGCGACATTTGTAAAGGCACAAAACACTTAGCACTTTACCAAGACATGCACAGGATATAAAAGGAGACGAAGGGCCCGACGAATCCACCAAGAAAGCAGCATGTCCCGAATGCAGGAGAGCCAATCACTATACCCCAAAACACAGTCTTTATCCTCTTAACCATGCTACCCTTTCGTTAGTGTAGAAGGGAGTATTTGGACACAGGCAGGAAAGGCCAGGTCAGTCTCCTTCACATGCCTCCCACTCAGATTCACAGTGTCCAGGGCAAGAGAACAAATAGATGCCTAGTACAATAAGACTAAATATTGAAAAGCTACACATTAAAATAACAAGACACTAAATAAATATGTTTTATGTTCTTACAGTGACAAATATACCTTCATAACAACCTGGAAGGTAAGGCTCAAATTTAGATTTACTGTATTTCCTTGGAACAGTGGGTGACTTAAGGGTAGACCTCCAATATCCATGGTGCTCAGGGCACCCAGACACACAGGGAAGCACAGGAGTAAGTGATTCCTGTTTTTTTTTTTTTTTTTTTTTTTTGCGGGGTGGGGGCGGTTTAACAGCCTAGGAGTCAGACATCCTCATTCAGAGATGTGGAAAATGCTTTCTCTATCTCTCTAAAGCTTTGTTTCCCCATTTTCCCCTTTCCACTTCTGCCCTTCACAGCCTTGGAGAAGCAGCAGGTTCCTGTTCTCCACTGACCCTCCAGGCCTTAGATTTCTGTCAAAGCTGGAGGAGAGACCTCCTGTGCGTCAGGCTCAGTGCTTCGGGCTTCAGATAACCAGGGAAGGTTGCAAGGACCCTGCCCCCAAAGCATTCCCAGGCTCATGGGAAGATGAGAAGCCCAAATTCACCTGAGCTACCAAATAACATAAGTGATAAGGATCAAAAAGAGTGGACAGTGTGCTAGTCACACTTCAGGAGCAAATCCTGGGAAAGTGGCTCAGAAAGGAACCAAAGGGACCTTTTTGTTCAATGTTAGGGAAAACAAAAGGCAGAACCTTTCAAAGGAAATGTGACTTTATGTTGAATCTGGACATAGGAAACTGAAGAAAGTAAAGCTGTGCTTTTGGGGAGAAGCAGGATGGGAGTGGGGCACCGAGATTCCAGCCCCCCAGACACTTTTCTCTTTCCCCTTTCCATGGACAGAAGACCCTTCTGTCATTCCACTCTTCCCAACCCCTATGGAATGCCAGGCGTCTGGGCAGCCCTATGTTAAATACTGTTGCTCTAGTCTAATCTTTTAATGTTTAAAGAAGAATGGTTTTCTTATGTGCCCCTCACCACCTATAGATTGTCAGCTTCTAGGAGACAGCTTCTGGATCTTGTTTTTGTTTTTGCTTTTCGGTTTGTTTGTTTTTGTACCTCAGAGTCTGGTATTTGGTGACTAGTCAGGGAGTGTGAGTTGAGATGGGTTGAAAGGGAAATGTCAACCCATAATCAGAATATGAAGGGACAGACTTGCGGTAATTCAACCAGCAAAATACCGCAATTACTTTTGTGCCAACGTAATACCTTGAAGTTAGAGTTTTATATTATTATTATATCAATAAATATCATGAAGTCTATAGCCCCTTAAAATGTCTCTATTAAAATTTTTCTAGTTCATTTCCCTATGTAGTATTTGTCCATTTATTACTTTACAGTAACAATTGCTAACATTTATTGAGCAACTGTTACATAATCTTTACTAGGAGCATTGCATTCATTTTCTCTTCTGACCCTCAGAACAACCCCTTCAGCTAGGACTATGATTCCCTTTATGTAGATGATACACTAGGATTCAGAGGGCTTAAAGAATTGTAAAAGCTCACTCAGGTACAAAGTGTGAAACGTGGATTAGGACCCACGGTGTGTGTTTACTGATTGTTTAGTCGGAGTAGGTTGTAGAGTCAGTAATGTGGGGGACCAGTTCCCTTTTCCCTGGCCTGCAGCAGCAGAGCTGGGTAGTGAATTTCTCTCACTGCAGCTTAGAAGGCTGTGTCTCAGGCTGTCCTCAGAAGCCAAGACACCTCAGTTTTCAGTACTGGCCCTGAGGCACATCAGAGAGTAAGAGACAACCCCTCAGGGAATTGTCTGGGGCAGGCTCCAAGAAGTGACAGCTGGCTCAAATCCCAGATCCAGGAAAAGCTTCCGACCTCTGTTTCAGATCGTGCTGCACCTTCATCTGGAAAGGCAGACCTGCCTTCATGGGCTCCCCCATTGGTGCTAAGCATGGCTAAATGGCGGCTATATTTCACTCTAGAAGTGGCTGCATTTCAGGAGCAGAGTGTGATTAAGAAAGACGGATGGCGGGTAATATTCGTTACCAACACCTGTACTGTGCACAGGGATCTATTTGGCAGATAGGGGCTATGTAAGAGCAAGATCATTACCATTTGAGCTAGAAAACAAAATGTGGTGGAGGTGGTGAAGGACGGGCGGAAATGGGAGGGAACGGAGGATGACAGAAGGCGGAAGGTAAGACACCGCAGGAAAATCCTATGCTGCACAACGTGGGTCCTGAGCCCCCTGGGCCTCAAATTCCCCCCAGTAAGATGCTGATAGCCTTAGAGGTCCTGTCTTGCTCACTACTGAAGGCTGCAGGAGGCATCAGTTGGAGGCAAATATACCCAACAGTAAGACTAGGTCAGCTCTCAAGAATAGCTAGAATTGAGTTATTAGCTGAGGGCAGATAGCCTCACCCCTCACATTTTCGGAGGCAGGATCTCTGGCTCTGGAATCTCAAACCTGAAGCATAACGGCTTGTAGGGCAAGGCGTGCAGGTGAAAAAAATGACACAGGCTATGGATCTGGATGGGTTGTGGTCCTACTTCTTCCACATATTCTCTAGGTTAACAAATTTGAATCAACATTTTCAGAAAAGGGAAGAAAGATAAAAGGAGCTTGGATACAACTAACATAGACTTTAGGGTTAAACAGATAAGGGCAGGTTTTAGTTCTGCCACTTGTTTGCTCTGTAAGCCCAGGTGAGTTGCAGTTTTTCTCTGAGTCAGCCTTTTCCTTATCTGTACAATGAGGAGAAAAGACCCACCTCACTGAGTTACTATGAGTATCAAATGGAGTAAAGATTCACAAATTCTTAGCACAGAGCCTGCCAGATAATTGACTCAATAAATGGAGGCTATCACTTCCAGCCTCTTCCTCACTATAAAAACATGATGGTCACCACCACCATCATTAGCCTGAATCAAGAAAGCTTTCTATTTTTATTCTGGCTGTTTCCTTTCTCAAAATGCTCTCACAGAGCCAAAGGAGAACCTTGTTCTGTGGAGCTCCAGAGGGAAGACAAAGTTAACTGGCATAAACTACAGAGAGAGGTGGGGAAAGAACAGGGTGAGAATTAGCCCGCATTTGACAATTCCTTTTCATTGTTCAGAGCAGCCACTATTTTCTGTTTGAGAAGCTGTATATGCAGAGTTGCATATCATGTGCATATACCATGTGTGACATTATAATGTATGTGTGTGTAATATGTACATTATACATTATGACATACACATGCATGAAGTAGATTCAGTTGACCTGTGTGAAGTGATGGGCTACCTACTTGTACATCTGGGTGAAGTGCATTTCCTGATGAGGAAACAGAAAAGGCAAAGACCCTGAAGCAAAACTAAGCGTGGAGTGCTAGAAGGACAACAAACAGGCAAGGGACTGGAGTGAGATGGTGGTAGGAAATGGTAAAAGTAGGCAGGGGTCAGATCAGAAAGGACTTCGGAGGTGGTGGGGAGGACACTGGATTCATTCTAAGTGTGCTAAAAAAGCCATGGCAGGGAAGCATTTGGGCAGGAGGTGAAATGATCTGATTTTTATTTTAAATTGATAATTCCAGATATTGTGCAGAGGTGGAGAATGGAGAGTGTTGGAGATGGGTAAGAGGAGAAATAGAGGCCAGTGAAGAGCTCACCATCTACCAAGGTCAGGGATGATGATGGCTTGGACTAGGAGAATGATTGAGTGTGTTGAGACATATTTGAAAAAGTGCTGCATTTTCAAGTTGGAGCTGACAGGATATGCTGATGGTTTGACTGTGGGTGTGAGAGACAGAACTAGTCAAGGATAACTCCAAGTGTTTTGGCCTGAGTAACAGGATGTGTGTTGGTTCAATTTCCACTGTAGGGCAGACTGTGGGAGAAACAGGTTGAGGGAATAATGAGTTCCGTGTCAGACATGGTACGTTTGAGACGTCCATTAGCCATCCAAATGGAGGTATTTACGAGGTTGGGTTGGAGCTTTTGGCATTTAAAATCTTAGCACTGAATGAAATCAACTGGGGAGTGAGAGGTCTGAGGATTGCACCTTGGTATCTTCTAGCACATAGAGGTCAGAAAGAAGGGAGGATCCAGCAGGGAGAGTGAGCTGCCTGTGAGGCAGGCAGAAAACCAGGAAAGAGTGTTGTCTTTGAAACCAAATTAAAAACAAACAAACAAAAAGATTTCTAACAGAAAGCAGTGACCAGCTATTTTATATGAGATAAAGCGTTCAGCAAATGGAAACTGAGAATTTGTCATTGGATTTGGCCAGATGGAGGTCATTGGGAACATCAACAACAAGATTTTATAATATTCCTGGGAGACAGGGGAAGGATGAGAGTCCAGTGGAAGGGGAATCAAGGCAGAAAGAAGGTGAGGAATTGAAGATGGTGCAAACATTTGGTCCAATAGCTGGACCAAAATAGGCATGACCCAGTTGAGGGGAGAAATTGTAGGAGCAAAGCCCACCATGATGAAAGGAATGTCTAGGGCCTGAATACAAGTGCAGTTCAAATTTTGTGGGGCCTGAGCTAATGCAATTTGAAGAGTCCCCTTTAAGAAAAAAGAATACAAAGTTATGTATTCAAAAATTAGGCATAGAATTGAATATTTATTTAGTATGAGAAGAGAAATCATAACAAATCAACAGCACTTTAAAGATACGTGTATCGTTTTTCTGAAAACTTTTAAAGCTAAGATTTCTTAATCTCTGCAAGATTTGCATTTTGGGTCAGATAATCCTTTGTAGGGGACTGTCCCATGCATGATAGGATTTAGCAGCATCCCTGTCATCTACCCACTACGTGCCAGTAGCACTTCCCAAATTATGACAACCAAAAATGTCTCCAGACATTGCCCACCACTACCTTAAAAACCATTGCTTTAGGTTATTTACTTGACATGCTTACATACAAATGTTCCTGATTATAATCCCCATCTTTAACATTCTACAACCCTCAGTAACCTTCGGTACTGTCCGGGGCTGGGAAGTGGAGGATCCTGAAGCTGAGGCTTCTGGTAAATCCATCTTTGCCTGAGTTGAGGGACTGGACTCAAACAGACACAGGAAGAGTGCCCATCATAAAAGAATAAAAAGCAGAAAAGAAGGGTGTGGACGCCAGTAGTTAATAGACTTGATTCTTCACATTACTTACATTTTCTCAGTGCAATAAAAAGCCACAGTATCTGTTAAGAGGGTGACAGTGGGAGGCTGGTTGGAGTTCTGCATGGAGAGAAGAGATGAAATAGTCATTCTGCAAAGTAAGAGTGAGCACACTGGGATTCTTAAGAATCCTACTAGAAGTAGGGTAGAGCAAGACCAGTCTGAGCAGCTCAAAGATGGCTTGAGCACTTCATAAAGCAGTATGTGCCTCATCACCAGAGGTACCTGCCTTATAACAGGTTTTCAAGTAGCAATGGAAAGTCAGACCAAATGATCCCACTAGTCCTACTTCTTCTGTGCATCTGTGTTTTTTATAGCAAAGCAACCTGATTCCCTTGAGTGTATCAGACAAAATTACTCCATAGCATCTTTATTCTCAAGCGAGTAAGATCCATCCCATGAAATAATGATCCTGATGGCTAAGAGTGCATGCCGAGGGTAAGGGCTTTCCATGCTTTATCTTATTTAATCATACTGACAGCATGGGAAGAAGGTTTAAGTAAGATCAAGACATGTATACATTGACGCACAGCTGGTAAAAATTACATTACCCAAATTGAGGAACGTTCTATAAAATGCCTGACCAGTTTTACTTAAAACTCTCAAGGTTATGACAAACAAATGAAGACTGAAAAACTGTCTCTGGCCAGAAAAAACTAAGAAGACATGAAAAGTAAAAGTAATTGTAGTATCATGGATTGGACTCTGAAACAGAAGAGGATATTAATGGAAAAACTGGTAAAATTCAAATAAGGTCTGGAGTTTAATTAATTATACAGCACCAATGCTAGTTTCTTAGTTTTTACAACTGTATCATGGTAAAGTAAGATGTTAACTTTAAAAGAAAATAGGTGGTTTATGCGCAGTGGCTCATGCCTGTAATCCCAGCACTTTGGGAGGCTGAGGCGGGCGGATCACGAGGTCAGGAGATCGAGACCATCCTGGCTAACACGGTGAGACTCCATCTCAAAAAAAAAAAAAAAATCCTGGCCAACATGGTGAAACCCTGTCTCTACTTATAACTCTAAAATTAGCTAAAAAAAAAAAAAAAACTTGCCTAGAAACAATAACAATGACAAATGTGTGACTAACTCCCTGGCATTCTAACTCCAGGAAGCTTTGCTTCTCTGTGATGGGTCAGGGCACTGGAATCTGCAGTTTATTCTCCTCTATTCAATGTGACTGTGTCTAAGGTCTCTGCTTTCTGCTTTTACACCTACATGTGTCCTCCAGCTGCAAGGCAGCCTGGCACAGTGGAAAGAGATTGCTTTGAATCCATGCAAACAGTGGCTGAACCTTAGTTCCCCTATTACTTAACTGTGAGTGTGGAGAAACCACTTTCTGTCTCAAAGTTTTGGCTTCTTGCAACTGTACCATGCAACCCATAATACCTCTTTCCTAGGCTTAGAGTCAGATTCCAACCGGAAAGTGAGAAAAGCAAAGCAGTTGCCACCCAGTAGGTGCTCAGAAAACACAAGGTCCGCCTTCTTCCTTCTCAGTGCTAAGAACTGGGAGCTCACCCAGCCTCTCTCTTTCTGACAAGAACTTCTCATGTTTAATTTATAGGCTGGTTTAGGTAGTTGAATTTTAAATAATTCATAGCCTTGCTGTTAATATTTGTAGTTGTTGAATTCCTTTAATAAAACATTTAGGGATTTCTTCCCCCTGAAGTGTATTTCATCCGGAGAATGATTTGTTTTCTGAAATCTGGGACTCGGCTGCCCTTTCTTTATTTTCTTTCTGCATCTAATCCTGTTTATTGCTGTGGCAGAGGTAAGAGATGCAAGCTTGGGTTTTGCTTGGCATGGGCATGCAGGCAGGGATGTCAATTCATCTGTGGGCTTGTGAGGTGGGTTCACTTTAGTGGGGGTGTCATGGCAGTGAAGAACATCAACTTCATACTGTATTAGAGCTGGGTTTGAACTCAGGCCTGCACTTCCTTCTTCCTTGCTGTAAGGTCTCATCCAGGTAATTATTATTATTATTTTTAGTTTGAGATGGAGTTTCACTCTGTCACCCAGGCTGGAGTGCAGTGGTGTGAGCTCAGCTCAGCTCACTGCAACCTCCGCCTCCCGGGTTCAAGTGATTCTCCTACCTCAGCCTCCTGGGTAGCTGGGACTACTGCCATGTGCCACCACACCTGGCTAATTTTTGTATCTTTAGTAGAAACCAAGTTTCGCCATATTGGGCAGGCTGGTTTTGAACTCTTGACCTCAAGTGATCCACCCACCTCAGCCTCCCAAACTGCTGGGATTACAAGCATGAGCTACCACACCTAGACTCATCCAGGTAACTTAACATTTCTGAGTCTTTGGTTTCTCATATGCAAAATGAGAATGAGAACAAACTCAGTTTACTTTCCCTGACATACCTCTGGATTTTAAAATTCTGCTTATATCCATGGAGCCTGCTTTTTCTAATCTCTCTCAGCCTCAACCCCCACTTCGTGCATTTGATGTGGCAAATAGACTCCCTCATTAATTCCGTTTTCTCATCACCTTGGCTTGAGCCATTTTCACAACAACTCCACAACAACAAATCAGGCTCTTTCCTGATTCCCACGAAACCCCGCTGGCTTTGTCATTTCTTGGTACCCTTGGGTTTGAGGGAAGGCGGAGGACGATTTGGGCATGCTGCAGCCTTTTCTAAAAGGAGGCTCCAGCTCCCTCTTGAAGACGCAGGGGGATCTGAAACGCAAGGCAAGCTTCACAGGTGCCAACTGTATTGTTCAAAGAATATACTCCCTTTTATAGCACTTATATTTCATTCTCTACTGCCAGAATGGAGACACATGCTGGGTTTCTGCATTCGTAATTGGGGAAGAACAGATGGGAGAGACGCAGTTGGAAGTAATACTGTCATTAAAGTAATCTATACTGCTCGTAACTCTCAGGCGTGTGCGAGAAGGTGAGTGGAGCCACGTGGACCAAGTTCCTTTCTATTCAGTCCTCATGGAAATTCTGGAGTGGCACATGACTTTGGTAGAATCAGAAAATTCACATTCACTTATGGTATACCTCTGTGGGTATATTTCTAGCTCCAGGGCCCCAGAGATGAGAAAAGGAACAGATTGGTGGTAGTTTCCTTAGGTAAGGGGTGGAGTAGGCATTCTAGATAGAGAGAACAGCATAGGCAAAGATGCGGAGCCTGGAAGTATGAACTGTTTTAATTAATAGAAAGTAGAGAAGCTGAGCTGGTCTTGTTAGGGAAGGAGCAGAGGATACAACTAGAAGAACACTTGCTATGGGGACGAGGTTCTTGAATACTAGCAAAGAAGCTGAAGGAGAGTTGCTGTGGCATGGTAGAGCACAGGGCTGCAATCAGGTTTAGTGCAGGCTGTTACTAACTAGCTATGTGAACATGGGAAAGACACTTGCCTTTTCTGGGCCCCAGTGCTTCATCTGTAAAATGGGAATAGAATAAATGGTCTAAATAAAACTTCAGTGGCTTGAAGGACAACAGCTCTGAACTTCAGGAGAATGCATCTAATTCCTGAGTCTTTTGGTCATGTAAATCAATTCTAAGCTGAGCAGATCCCAGTCCTTGTTGACTGAGTAATAATAACAGCATTGGTAACATCACAGAGTGACCCTTTGCTGAGGTCCTACTCTGTGCCAGACACTATAAAGTGTTTTTTTGACAATCTCAATCTCAGTTTGCACGAGGTGGTCCTGAGAAGCCCACTGTGCAGATCTTCGCATCTGAGGCTCAGAGAGGGAAGAGGATAGGAATTTATGCCACCCAACCCCGGGTGGCAGGACCAAGAATTATGCCAGATGTCACTGGCAGCTGCCACAGCACTAACAGCACCTCGTAAGGCAGACCACTCTGGAGAGGTTTAATGTTCGCTGGCTAATTGAATCCTTCCCACTGCACCTCAAAATGGATCCTGGGATCCCCATTTTGTAGATGAGCAAACTAAGGCTCTGTGAGAAGCAATCACCAGCTCAAAGTCATAAAACCAGTAAGTGCTGAAGCTGAGCTCTAGCCTCAGACCTGCCTGGTATCCAACCTCCAGATGCTGCCTTAGGATACTTCAGCCTTCAAATTCACACAGGAGGAGCCCAGGATTAGGGGGCAGCTCCACAAGTCCCTTCCCCCAAAATGTGAGATGTTCTTTGTAAACTTTTCTTAGGCATGCCCCATTTTGACAGAACACACCGCCCTCTCTTGCCCTGGGGAGCAGTCCCCATTAAGATATGTCAATGCCATTGAATACAAGGCAAATATCTGGGCTGATACCTTAACATGTCTGTAGCAGTGACTCTAGACTCCCTAAAAGACCAAAAAGTTCTCATGGCCATGGCCATGGACAAATTTCTTGATGATGAGACTTTTGTAGACCAGCATGTCAGCACAAGGTCTCAAAGTTGACTTTTCACTGTTTACTCCTTAGGAGGTGTGACATAATGAGAACTGTATATTTGGCCTCTGCGTCAAGTTCCTGACATAGAGCTCCTAAAACCCTTGTAATGTCCTGACTGATAAGAGCATATTTTGTTTTAGTGAGGTGATTCTTGGTGGGCTCCTGGATAGCTTCAGAATGGGAGCTGGTCACCGGAAAGAGCAAGCCATGATTAGAAACTTGGAACTTTCAGCTTCAACTCTCCATTATCTGGGAAGAGAAGAGGAGCTGGACAGTTAATCACATCAATTGTGGCTACATGATGAAGCCTCCATAAAAATCCTTAAGCTGCAGAGTCTGAAGAGTTTCTGAGTTGGTGAATACATCCATGTGCCTGGAGGGTGGTGCATCCCAAATTGCATGGGGACAGAAGCTCCTGCACTTGAGTTTTTCTGGACCTCACCCTATGTACTTTTTCATCTGTCTGTTCATGTGCACCCTTTAGAATAAACCAGTAAAATCAAAGTAAATGCTTCCCTGAGTTTTGTGAGCTGACCTAACAAATTATTGAGCCTGGATGGGGAGTGAGGTGGAAAGGGGGTTGGAGTGGGGTTGTGGGCACCCCTGAATTTGTAGCCAAGTCAGAGGGAACTGTGAGGATACTTGCGTCAGGTGTCTGAAGTAAGGGCAATCTTCTGGGACTGAGCTTTCAAACCCACAGGGAGTTTTGTCAGAATTGAATTAAATTGCAGGACACTTAGCTGGTGTCCAGAGTTAGAGAACTTGGTGTGGGAAAATCACCCCACATTTGGTGTTGGAAGTGTGGTGAGTCGAGATACAGGTTTTTCTCTAGAACGTAGCCTTATTTCCACATGTTGGGGTTTCATGTTGTTGTCTGTGCCTGACCATGAATGGTCCACCATCAATGAAAAGTGTCCAGCCGTCAAAGCAAGATCACATCTCTTCAGACACCCAAAGTCTTGTGGTAGGAAGGCTGGGAGAGAGAGTGAAAATTCACAGAGTAGCAACTTTGTCCACTGCAGCCCTACAAGGTGGGTACTATATGATTGTTTCCATTTTACAGGTGAGGAAAATAAGTTCAGAAAGGTGTAAACAGCTTGCCCAAGATCAGTGTTAAGTGATAGAGGCAAAATTTTAAATTCAGGTCTTTGGCTATCTGACACCAACACCTGGACCGTTTGGCCTACGTTCCGTTTCCTCCTATAGTAGAAAGATATGGGCCAGATGCGGTGGCTCATGCGCCAAGGTGGGCAGATCGCTTGAGCTCAGGAATTTGAGACAAGCAACAAAGTGAGACCCCATTTCTACAAAAAATACTAAAATTAACTAGGCGTGGTGGTGTGTGCCTGTGGTCCCAACTACTTGGGAGGCTGAGATTGCTTGAGCCTGGGAGGCAGAGGATTCAGTGAGCCAAGATCGTGCCACTGAACTCCAGCCTGGGTGACAGGGTGAGACCCAGTCTCAAAAAAAAAAACAACAAACACACAAACAAATAAAAACCAATACTAATGTAGAGTTGGTCTTCCCTTTCTCACTTCTATCCCCATCTTTCCCATTGATACAAGATTCTATAAGAGTTTAAGAAATGTTATTGTTTCAGCCATTGGGGCTAGAAGAAAATCTCTATGGAGACTTTTTCTTTCTCCTCTCATTATTTTGCTCAAGTGACAGGGAAGTCTTGTGGGCCCCTGTGGATTGCAAAGACCCCAGTCATATTCATCACGTTCTTACTGCACACAGTCTTTGCACATATTGTTCCTTCTGCCTGAAACGCTTTTTCTCACCTCCTTTCCCTTTACTCCTGCTCATCCTTTAGATGTTAGATCAACTGTGACCTTCTCAAAAAAGCTGTCTAACCCCCTCCATAGGTCCCTTGATCCAAGTGAACTCTCATAACATTGCACTACTTTCCTCCCTGGCACATAGCTCAGTTTGCAAGCAGTAATAATTGGTGAGTTTTTGGATTAATGTCAGCCCCTCCTACTAGACCATAAGCTCTAAGAGGGCAGGGACTATGTCTACTTGGATCATGACTGAGCCCCCTGTTCCATGCACAGGGCTTAGATTACTGTAGATAACCCATCAGTGTTTATTGAATGAATAAATGAATACTTTGAAGTATAGGATGTGAAAACTTTTCGGTCTGGAAACAATAGAATTTCTGAACTTGTGTCTTAAAAAGGCATAGCTTTTTCCTTGTGACTTGTTAGAAATGCAGAATCCCAGGCCTCGTCCCAAACCCTCTAAATAAGAATCTGCGATTTGCCATGGTCTGGTCCCCAGATGATTCCTTTGTGCATTAATGACTTATAAACACTGCAGAGGAAAAAAAGGTTGAATGGAAAGGTGAAGTAGCCTGTGTTAATTAATTAATTGATCATGTAATTGGTTAATTACAAAAGTTTGTAAAATTCTTCTGAGTACCTTCTATGGATCTGGTACTATGGTAGGCCCTGGGACTCTGCATGAACATGAGAGATATGGTACTAGCCCCAAGATAGTGCCTGATATGGTTTGGCTATGTCACCACCCAAACCTCAACTTGAATTGTATCTCCCAGAATTCCCATCTGTTGTGGGAGGGACCCAGGAGGAGGTAATTGAATCATAAGGGCCGGTCTTTCCCACGCTATTCTCCTGATAGTCAGTAAGTCTCATGAGATCTAATGGGTTTATCAAGGGTTTCTGCTTTTGATTCTTCCTCATTTTCTGTTGCCGCCACCATGTAAGAAGTGCCTTTCACCTCCTGTCATGATTCTGAGGCTTCCCCAGTCATGTGGAACTCTAAGTCTAATTAAACCCCTTTTTTTTTCCCAGCCTTGGGTATGTCTTTATCAGTAGCATATATAGGGACTGATACACTGCCCCATACCTGCATGAATGGGCAAAGCACCCAGAGATAGCAGAGTAGAGGGAGGGGCTGCTCATTGCCCAGGAAGCAGGGAGGGCTTTCTGCAGGTGACTGGCAGTGGAGGGCACAGGGGGTAGCCTCATAGACAATGGAACTTCTTGTTCCATGTCACAGGCTTGAGGCTGGGGGATAGAGTGAGCAGGTTGTTGTAATAATGCAGGCTAGAAATGTAAACAGGTCACCATTCTCTCTCCCTGAGCTCTTCCCTGAATTATCATGCCAGTCTGAAAAACCTGCCTAAAAAACTCTCTATGAATCAGATAATGGCCAGATTCCATAGGCTTCTTTCAAACATTTTTTCATATTGTTTTGTTTACATTCTGCCTCTAAATGTCAATCTTCTACCAGCTTTTCTCTATGTTTTCCCTCCTTTCCATTGTTTGCCTTCCTAGTGTCCCTCTGGCATCTCCATTACATGGACTATTATGCAGCTATTAGAAATGATGTTTACAAAGACTGTGTAATAAACATGGAACATGCTTAGGTTTAGTAGGAAGCTGGCACAAAATTGTATGGACATATGATTACAGTCTTATATATATATAAGTCTGTATAGTTAACAAAATTTTAAAAAGCAAACTCCAGAATGAGTCAAACAGTATTTATGTTTGCCTGGGGTTTAAAAAATATATTTATTTAAGATGTCTCTATTTTCTATTTTTTTATGAGTAGGGATTTCTTTTTATATGGGAAAATGAATAAAAACTACAAATTTAAAACTGGTGCTATTTATTCATTGTATCATTTTGGGCATTTTTTAAAACTTCCCTGAGCCTCAGTTTTCTCATCTCTAAAAGGGAGCTGAGAGCGTGCGTCCCACAGAGGATGTGTTGCGATTGTGTTCATCAAGTGTGTGGCACAGAGCCTGGCATGAGAGTAAAACCCAATCCCACAGCAGTAATTGTCATGTGAGGTATCAGTTCCCAGCTTAACTGACCGGTATAGATTGAATCAAAGAACAGGCCGGGTGCAGTGGCTCACGCCTGTAATCCCAGCACTTTGGGAGGCTGAGGCGGATGGATCACCTGAGGTCAGAAGTTTAAGACCAGTCTGGCTAACATAGTGAAACCCCATCTCTACTAAAAATACTAAAATTAGCCGGGCGTGGTGGCGGGTGCCTGTAATCCCAGCTACTCAGGAAGCTGAGGCGAGAGTATCACTGGAACCTGGGAGGCAGAGGTTGCAGTGAGCCAAGATTGTGCCACTGCACTCCAGTATGGGCAACAGAGCAAGACTCCGTCTCAAAAACAATAACAACAACAACAAAAAACAAGTGTGATGTGGTAGGGATGAAGGTGGAGGGCAGGGAGCTACTCATTTGGAAGTCCTGATTTTGTGATTATGTTTGCCCCTAATTGGCTGTGTGACTTTGGCAATTCTTCCCATCTCTGGGCTTTTGTCTCTCCAAATGTAGAAGAGAAATGGAGCCTCAACGATCAACATTACTTCCTGTTATGTGTCTAAAAGATAATACCTCAATTCCCTTGAAAATCACACTGTGATAGTTTTAACAATCCTAAATATTCTACTGGACAAATGCTGCAACCTCTTTCTAATGTCCCCTAACTCCCTGAGGTTTACTGACCTATGAAGTTTTCATTCTTGCTTCTTAAAAACAACCAGGTCCCTCCTCCTCTATTGACCATGGAACAATTCTTGGTTGTCAGTTGTTTACAAAAACATCATTTTTTAGCTGGGAGCAGTAGCTCACACCGGTAATCAGCAATTTAGGAGGCTGAGGCAGGTGGATTGCTTGAGCCCAGGAGTTTGAGACCAGGCCTGGACTACATGGCAAAACCCCATCTCTACTAAAAATACAAAAATTAGCCAAGCCTGGTGCTGTGCATCTATAGTCCCAGCCTCTTTGGAAGCTGAGGTGGGAGGATTGCTTGAGCCCAGGAGGCAAGGGCTGCAGTGAGCGGAGATTATGCCACTGCACTCCAGCCTGGGTGACAGAGCAAGACCCTGTCTCAAAAAAAGAAAGAAAAGAAAAGAAAAGAAAAGAAAAGAAAAGAAAAGAAAAGA
>NW_012116278.1:898590-973196 GCF_000951035.1 Colobus angolensis palliatus | reverse complement strand
AGAAAGAAAGAAAGAAAGAAAGAAAGAAAGAAAGAAAAAGAAGGAAGGAAGGAAGGAAGGAAGGAAGGAAGGAAGGAAGGAAGGAAAGAGAGAGAGAGAAAGAAAGAAAGAAAGAAGGAAAGAAAGAAAGTCATTTTTTAAATTAGGAATTAGAGTGTGGTGGTCATCAGTTCATCGCTGGCAGAAACACCTCTTGCTCTTTGCAATTTGGTTCTTGTAATGGACAAGCCTTGTTTCAAATGCTGCCTCCTTGGTATTCTTCTGTTACAATGGAACAATGGAAAAGGGGGCTGGATCAGATGCTCTTTAAAGATGGTCTGAGCTCTAAAAGTTTTCCTCCTGGACAGCAGTAGTTTCCTTGGATGGAGGACCTTTTTCCTGAGCACGTGGCTCCATCTCAGAAGCAGCCCCTCTCCCTGGTTCCCCCAGTAGAGCTTTCAGGCTCAGATGAGTAAGGCCAGCTGGCTTTGCTCTACATAGAGTCTCTAAATAATTTTAGTGGCTTAAAAGCAGAAGAGTGGTTCTCCAGCTCCAGTAAGAGGCAGAATTAACAGGGAATAACTTAAAGGGAACAGCATGAAAGAGGCCAATGGAAAGATATAAATAAAATGAAACATGGGAGCAACCAACTTTCAGGGTCTCTCAAAAAAAACATCCTAGGTCAGGATCCCACCTGTCTACTGCAAGCTCCCTTCTTCTTGCTCACAATGCCTTCTTGTCTTAATAGTATAAAGAAAAATGCTTTACCATGATTTAGGTATTATGCTAAGCTCTTGACCATATATGCATCATTTTATCCTCAGCTAGAATGTTGTCTCCATGAGGGCTGGGGGATTTTGTTTGGTTTGTTCACTGTTTCATCCCATTTTCTAGAACAATATCAGAACCCTTGTATGTGTTCACTGAGTATTTGGTGAAATGATGAATGATGACTTGCTGAGGTCACTATGATTACTAACTCCATTTTACAGATGAATACACTGAAGCTCCTAGAGGTTAAGTTACCTGCTCAAGATAATGTAGCTAGTAGGAGCAAAGCCAGGATTCAAGTCTATCTAATCTTAAAGCCTGCTTTATTTTAGAATGTGTGCTCACAGGAAATACCCATCTGTTTTAGTCCATTCTCACATTGTTACAAAGAAATACCTGAGACTGAGTAATCTATAAAGAAAAGAGGTTGAACTGGCTCACAGTTCTGCAGGCTGTACAGGAAGTATGGCTGCATCTGCTTCTGGGGAGGCCTCAGGGAGCTTCTACTCACGGTTGAAGGCAAAGTGGGAGTATATATCTGACATGGTAGGAGCAGGACCATGACAGAGATGGAGGAGGCACCACACAGTTTTAAATAACCAGATCTCATAAGAATTCACTATCATGATGACAGCATCAAGGGGGATGCTCTTAAACCATGAGAAACAGCCTCCAGAATCCAATCACCTTCCAGCGGGCCTGCACAAGTCTGTTCTCACACTGCTATAAGGAACTACCTGGCCGGGTGTGGTGGCTCACGCCTGTAATCCCAGCACTTTGGGAGGCCGAGGCAGGCGGATCACGAGGTCAGGAGTTCGAGACCATCCTGGCTAACACAGTGAAACCCCGTTTCTACTAAAAATACAAAAAATTAGCTGGGCGTGGTGGCAGACGCCTGTAGTCCCAGCTACTCGGGAGGCTGAGGCAAGAGAATGGCGTGAACTCAGGAGGCGGAGCTTGCAGTGAGCCAAGATTGGGCCACAGCACTCTAGCCTGGGCAACAGAGCGAGACTCTGTCTCAAAAACAAAACAAAACCAAAACAAAAACAAAAAACAACTCCCCAAGACTGGGTAATTTATAAACAAGAGGTTTAATTGACTCGCAGTTCTGCATGGCTGGAGAGGCCTCAGCAAACTTACAATCGTGTCTGAAAGGGAAGCAGGCAACTTCTTCACAAGGTGTCAGAAAAGACACAGTGAGAAAAGAAGGAGGAACTTGCCAAACACTTATCAGATCTTGTGAGAACTCACTCACCATTATGAGAACAGCATGGGGGAAACCACCCCCGTTATCCAATAACCTTCCACCAGGTCCCTCCCTTGACACATAGGGATTATGGGAATTAAAATTCAAGATGAGATTCGGGTGGGGACACAGTCAAACCATATCAGGGCCCCACCTCCAGCACTGGATATTACAACTGAACATGAGATTTGGGTGGTAATACAAATCCAAACTTTATCACCATCTCTCTACTTCTTTATTCACATCTCCTTCCTCTCTCATGGAAGTTCCTCTGGCCTAGAACATTTTCCTTCCGGAAGTCTTTCCTTACTGCTTCCTTTGAAGGTAGGACTCCTCTTGGAATGACATAGCTACAACCTTCCTATCCATTACTAAGTCAAAAGCTATCTTCCCCAGGAAGGGCACTTGTTTTCTTCCCTAAGCTCTGCCTGAATACTTTATACCTTGAATTATTATTGTTCATAAACACGTGTACCCATAACAAATTATAAGCTTTTCAAGGAAGGCCCTGTGTTTGGTTATGATTAATTTTATATATTGCTACAATGCCTAATTCATAATAAGTTTTTAATCATTTTTTTTTCAATGATGGTTCATTTAAGCCTTGGAATCATAGATTCAGGGGGGAAATTTAGGTGTTCCTATCAAAATATCAAATATTTTTACATTTTAACATATAATTCCATTTGAAGATACTTAAAAATACTCAAACTTAATCACAAAAATGCATGCACATGTCTCTGTATCGTTGCATTGTTTGTAATAGTAAAAACATGCGATAATGTAAAAGTCCATTATTGGCTGGTGGTGAAATGAATCATGATACATCTGTGCTATGGAATATTAATGAGCTGTGAAAAAGAATATTGTAGATCTGGATGGATTGATATGGAGACATCTTTAAAACTTTGTATTAGTAGAAAAAGCAAGTTTCAAAAAAACATTCAGTGTGATCCCAATTGGGTTAAAATTTACCTATGTAAATTCATGTCAACAGTTCTAGGGGCAAGCATATCAAACTGCTAAGAAATATGTACTTTGGGATGGGCTGGAAGTTTGGAGAATGAAAGAGATTTCTGCCTTTTTACTCCAAAAATGCTTCTTAAAAAATGGTGGCTTAAAACAATAGATACACAGGACATGAAGATTGGAAGGGACCTTATGGGGCAGAGGTGGTGCAGAACCTGCCACAGGCAGTGTTAGATTCTTTGCATGTATTTCTCACCTACACTTCATAACAAACTCTAAGAGGTAAGGTTCAACAATGCCACTTCAAATAAGGACATTAAGGTTCAGACTCAAACAAAGCTTGTCTAATTCTCAACTTTGTCCCCTTCTTTCCAAAGGTATAACAGTAAAATTCTAACCAAAATTTTATTTTGTGTATAGGATTTTGAGACCTGTTCCGACTCAGCCAGAAGTCTGGAAACCCTTCCTGTGCTGTCTCTTCTAATCACTTCTGACATCTGGAGGTTATCACCACAGCCAGCCAATTTGTTCACTGAAGGACAGAAGCATTGCATTCTGTTTCTTTGCCCCCAGGTTTGGGTTGATCATGGTACCAGATGCTCCTTAACCCTACAATGAGATAGTCACTCCTGGAGGGGCCAAGTCAGCTATTCCACAGCTTCTCTTGATGCCCTTGTCTTTACAGTTGTCCTAGAAAAACCAGACTTCTGCCTGAGGTAGAGTGGTTCCATTAGAGGTTATGAGAAAAGGTGAGTGAGGAGTAGATAGCTATACAAAACTGTTGTGTGATATGACTCGGTGTTCTTTGATGAGGCTTGGTAGAGACGTATACCAACTTTCCTCAGCTTTTACCCCTGGAGATGGAGATTTCTTTAGGGCCTCAGATGAGTGGTTGTTCTGCATTAGGGTTAGGGAAATCTCAAAAAGAACTGGAGGGTGGAAATCAAGAATTCAACTTGGGATCTTTACATCTCAGACTTGGAAGAAATCTCAGCAGAGGAGACTTAATCCAACTTCTGACCCATACAAAGGGTCTCTCTGGAGTGTCCACACAGAGCATGCTTTGCTCCAGTGCCAGGGAACTCACCACTTTACTGTTGAGCAGGTCTTACTAAGAGAAGGCACTTGCTGATGGTTTCTACATCTGCCTCCCCAGAAACCATCTCCCATGTGCTGTGGAGCAGGGTCCTGAGGTGAAGGCTCTGGAAGCTTCTCCTCTTGTTCCTGAAAAGGGGTCCCAATCCAGAACCCAAGAGAGGGTTCTTGGATCTTGCACAAGAAAGAATTTAAGGTGAATCCATAGAGCAAAGTGAAAGCAAGTTTATTAGGAAAGTAAAGGAATAAAAAATGACTACTCCAGGCTAGGCACAGTGGCTCACGCCTGTAATCCCAGCACTTTGAGAGACCAGGAGGATCACCTGAGGTCAGGAGTTCGAAACCAGCCTGGCCAAAATGGTGAAATCTTATTTCTACTAAAAATACAAATAAATAAATAAATTAGCCAAATATGGTGGCATGCTCCTATAATCCCAGCTACTCAGGTGGCTGAGGCAGGAGACTCACTTGAACCCGGGAGGCAGAGGTTGCAGTGAGTGGAGATTGTGCCACTGAACTCCAGCCTGGGTGACAGAGCAAGACTCTATCTCAAAAAAAAAAAAAAAAAAGAGTGCCTACTCCATTGGCAACAGTGGCATGGGCTGCTCAGCTGCTTATACTTATTGTTACTTCTTGATTATATGCTAAACAAAGAGTAGGTCATTCATGAGTTTTCCAGGAAAGGGGCAGGCAATTCCTGGAACAGAGGGTTCGTGTCCCCTTTTTAGACCATATAAGGTAACTTTCTGATGTTGCCATGGCATTTGTAAACAGTCATGGTGCTGGTGGGAGTGCCTCTTCAGATGCTAATTCATTATAGTTAGCATATAAGGAGCAGTGAGGACCACCAGAGGTCACTTTTGTGGCCATCTTTGTTTTGGTGGAATTTGACTAGCTTCTTTATTGCAACTTCTTTTATCAGCAAGGTCTTTATCAGCAAGGTCTTTATGTATCTTGTGCCCACCTCCTGTCTCTTCCTACGACTAAGAATGCCTTAAACTCCTGGGAATGCAGCCCAATAGGTTTCAGCCTTATTTTACCTAGCCCCTACTCAAGATGAAGTCACTCTTGTTCAAATCTTCTAACACTCTGACTAGTATACAACTTCCAAACAAGTTACTCTTGCCTCTTAGGAGATCTGAGCTGAGAGAACCCTTAGAATCAAATCCCTCATTTTACAGATGGGAAAAATGAGGTCCAGAGAGCCAATATTTTATTAATATCTAAGTCTCTTGGCCCTCAGTTCAATACTAAAAATACAACCATATTTGCTTATATAAAAAAATCATTTCCTCTCTCACAGTTAACAACATATCAGATATTTTAGTACACTCTGCTCAGAGCTACAGCCCCTGCTTAGTCATTACCACCACCACCACTACCATCATCATATTAATAATTATTCAGAGTCTCCTACCTGCTAGTCATTCTATTAAGTGTTTTACATTGAATGAAACCTCTTGAGAACCTTATAAGGAGGAGTGAGGAGTCTCCCAGTTAGAGAAGGAATGCCCACCTACCATGACAGTCATCTTTCAAGTAGCTTTGTAATGGGGCAGAAGATGAGTTTCTTCCTGCTAGATTTCATCATCTGGGGCTTGTAGTCTCAGAACAACAGACAAGTCAGGCTCCTTTTCCAGTGCCTGGAAGGACATGTAGATGTATGTGTGTACACACATACTCACATGTACTCATACAGGCTCTCTGCTACACAGATACAATAAAGGAAGCTTGAGACTGGCTCTGGAAGCTGCTCTCTTATTAGGCATTATCTGCAGTTCCCAAGTACTTCTTCCAGTTTATCAGACGAATCTAAATAGAAACCCTGCTGCTCCTATTTGTCTATGTGTGGGGGGTGGGGGGATGAACATATTGTAGGCCATGATTAATAATTTAAAAAATTATTAAGAAAAGTCAAGCTTCCTGATGTTCAGCTTAGACCATATGTACCTCACCTTCCTTGAAACAATCCTGTCCTGCCCCGTATATGCAAGGAGATACACAACACAACACACAAACACACACACACATGCACACACACACACACATACGCACCCATGCACATATGCACACAGGGATGCTCATACATTCAAAAACATCCAGTATTCCTTCACTGTCTGTAGGGTAAAGCTGAAACACTGTAGCCTGAACATATGACCCTTAATGATTTAAATCACATCCTTTCTTCTGAAACTTTCTTCCTCCGTTCGTTATCATGCTCCATCCAAACTGGTCTACTGTGCATGCCATCTCATCCTGGCCTCCCAGGAAGCTCTTTCTTAGGTGGTGCCCCTGTATGTAATGTCATTCCCTGTATGATCACCAAGACCAAGTTCAAATACTACAGTGTCCAAGAAACCATCAATGATGTCTCCAAGCTTCCTGCTGTAAATGACCTCTCTCTCATCAGAGCTCTTAAAACCATTTTCAAAACTGCTTCAAAAACATATTGATCTCAATAATTTACGCAGATCCCTTAATTGTTCCCACACCTCTGCCACTGCAAGTTAGAGCTTTCTTTTTGGTGCATAGATCTCTTTGGTGCTATATCTTCTATAGCCTTGCCAGCTTCATCTGCTCTTGTAGAAACTTCTCTGTTCTTTCCTCCTTCTTTTTGGTCCCTGCCTTCATGTTATCGAGTTCCATTTCAACCTCTTTCCCTTGATAAAACACATGTATGTAATTTTGGCATTGCTATTGTTTTTCATTGGAGTTACCAGAGATGTCTGACCAATGCTCATAATAATACGTCTAGCCATGCTGACAATAATTTAAATATGGCATTTAACTACTGAGCTCCAGGCACTATCTTATGGACCTTATGTACTTTGCTTCATTGAAGTCTTTTCCAGAATCGTGAGCAGGTAACTCTTTTAAAACTCCTATTTTACAGATGAGAAAACTGATACTTAAATAAGTTAACTCAAAGGTCATCCAGAGAGTGACACAGTTGAGATTTGAACTCATAGGTAGCTGACTCCAAAACCCAAGTTCTTAATCACTTTATCAGAAAATTACCAAGAGGCATTTAATTAGTTGCATGCAATTAAATATATATGAGGGAGAGGGCCATCAGGAGATTATTTAGAAATAAAAACAAAACAGGATGTATAAAAACAAAGATAAAAGCAAGAACAATTGAACAGAGTCTGAGAACAATGAATCATGGTTTACAAGTTTTAGTAAAACTAATTAGCTGGAATATAGCAAAGAAGTCAGCTGAGACATCTATCCTTGAGAAGGCTGAGGAGGAGTATCAAAGAAACCCATTTTCATTGTAGATTGTAGAAAATCTGAGCGTTTCACTGAGGAATGTATGTGAAAGGGTATCTCTGTCTCCTTCTATCCGTACCTCTGCTTTTATTGGGGTGGTCTCCACCACCTCCCTCATCAGAACCTCTCCCTAGGGTGCATGACTTCTTATCTCCCAAAAGACTGGTTTCTACTGTTAAAGGAGATCATGCATGTGGAGTCCTTAGCAGGTGAGACAGTCACATGGCCATCCTGAAATAAATGTAGAGCTATGATAAACTTTACAATCACGAGGTGTCTTGTTTTCATATATTTATCATTACTAACAGGAAGCTGGTGGGTTTTGCCTTCCTGGCTTTTGCTAGTGTTCAGATTCCTTCTTTAACCAGCTCTGATAACTCCCTTTCGTAACAGCACACACATAAATATTCATACAATTCACTGCTTTGGATTGATTGGCTCATCTATGAGAATTGTCTTGGCCACAGTGAATTAGAGTTACAACAGAAGTCTGTACTAGGTGCTTCTCCTTTCGACACTTGAGGACTCCCAGGGAATGGTGGCTGGACTCTATTAGGCTCTAAACTCTCTTGTGCCTCAGTGCCAGCTCCCTCTCTAAACATAAGCATCTTGGAGCTGGAGGTGGGGGGATCTTTTCTGATGCATCTTTCTTTCTCATGTAATGCCTACCCCAGGATCATACTCACAGAAGTGTTCTTGGAATATGTGAGTAAGTGACTGAAAACTCCATTGTACTGCCCTGTTGCTGCATAAAACCGGTTGCCAATGCTGACAGCTCCCCGTGGTTACTCTTCTCTCTGCACACCCTTTCATGTGTGTGCAGCAACCCACAGTATCTCCTCCTTGCTTTCAACTTGCTAGAGACCAGCCTTTCTCATGACACTCCACAGCCAGACTCAGCTTCCCTCCCTGTTGCTATCTCTGGTCTCCCAACTGCCTCCCTCTTCCAAATTTTGCAAAAACAATGACCATTTACTGAATACCTACTACCTGGCAGATGCCATATGTGAAAAACCTTTCTAGATCCTCATAACAGCCCCCAGGGTAGGTCTACCAGCATCTATGACACACATGAGAAAACTGAGGCACAGAGAAGGAACTTTGGAAGCCTCAGAGAAACAGCTAAATTGCCGATCAGCTGTGACTGACACTGAAGTCCAGCAGTTTAACCATTACAGTATAATATATCTTTAAATAGAAACACCAATTACATTTTTCAGATATTCTAAAAAAATTCCACATATAGGTTTGAAGACTAATGGGCAGTCATACACCCCTGAGCTCATATTTACTTAGAAATCTTTGTCATAACAGTTCTTCCTCCTCTAACCTTGTACATACTTCCAGTTTCTCCAGCAGATACTCAAGCCTACCACATGCAAGGGAGATTGCTGGGCACTGCTTTGGAGCAAAGTGTAATATGATATAAATCATATACTCTATGAGTTTACAAAAGAACAGAGAAATGAAGGGAAATGAAGAAAAGAAAACTGTATTAAAAGAATTGACTATTAGAAAATGCTTAGAGAGGCAAAGACTTGAAGAGGTACAAAGGAATTTGTCAGGTACAGGGTTAAGAAAAAAAAAAAAAGAAAAAAAAGGATGTTTATCTAGCTGACCTGGAAGTTTAACACTGTATTGAGTGCATTCATAGCAACCATGGCCATTTTTAAGCATCTATTTTGTATTATGAGCTTTTTATGCATTTTTCTTTCCTTTTTTTTGAGATGGAGTCTTGCTCTGTCGCCCAGGCTGGAGTGCTGTGGCCTGATCTTGGCTTGCTGCAAGCTCCGCCTCCAGGGTTCACACCATTCTCCTGTCTCAGCCTCCTGAGTAGCTGGGACTACAGGCACCCACCACCACGCCCGGCTAATTTTTGTATTTTTAGTAGAGACAGGGTTTCACCATGTTAGCCAGGATGGTCTCGATCTCCTGACCTCGTGATCCACCCGCCTCAGCCTCCCAAAGTTCTAGGATTACAGATGTGAGCCACCACACCTGGCCTTTATGCATTTTTCATCCCTTCACAAGAAGTGAACAAAATAGGAATTCTGACATCTATTTTACAAAGGAAGACACTGGAAGAACAGAGAGGTGAAAAAATCACCTAAGGGTACACAACCATTACATGGCAGAATCAAAATAAGAATCCAGGCCTGTCTTGGCCTGCATTTCCGACATTCCTCACATAGCCTCTTCACCTTCCAGTGGGATCTGGCATTTTATCTCCATTTACAGGTAAAGAGGAAGTGGCAGAATGTCAGTGTTGGAAAGGACCTGGGAACTAGAATGCTTGTTTGGGGGAAACAAAGAAGGCTGTATGCAGATGTGCTGGACCTGGAAGGACTAACAGAATTTAGCACACAGACACTGTAAAAGCATTCTTGAGAGAAAGGTCTTTATGAGCAGAGGAGGAAGTGTGGCAGATGCAGGACGAAAAGAAGAAGCCACTGACCAGTGTGGCGGCACTCTTAGACTGCTGGAAGCTGACATGGCTGGAATCCTGAGTCAGGCCTAGCTACAGTGCTTTCCTTTGGTATAGATTATTTGCTTTGAATCAAGGGTATTGACGTTGCAGAGTCAATTCTGCAGGAAGAGAACCCTAAGGAGAGGCACTGAGACTTTTTTTGGGAGATCCAGAAAAAGCCAGTTCACCTGCTCCAACCACTAGGCACATTTGCTCCCAAACATTGACTCTGTGCAGCATCTTGGAGTATTTTGCACATATCTCTCCCAAACCCAGAGAAATAAAGTCCATGGTGCCTTTGGGAAACAAAATAGCACTTGTTCCCCACTATCTCATCTGAACAACCCTTTGCTGACTAATTGAATTACTCTGGCCCACAAACTGATAGACAGCTGCTAAAAATGGTTATTGCATTATTAATTCGCTCCAGCAATTTCACATTAAACCTGTACTGTTAATAATTTTTCCCTTCTATTTCTTCCCTCTTAATTAGACTATTTAAAACTTTGAAGGAATAGTCTTCCCATGCTAAATGGAGGCATCGGGCAAATTACATTTTTGATTGAATACTTCTCTGATAGGCCAGCAAATGAGACTGTTGAGTTGTTAATTATTGTCAGGGTTCCACACGATGCCTGCTAATGAGGCAGTCAATCTCAGCTGTCAGTCCCCTGATATTAATGGAGGCTGATGGGATGTACTGGGAAGGATGCTTGCTGGAGGTCCAGGGTGTCCAGTTCCCTGGCTGTAAATGCAAGGCCAGTGACTTCCCAATTGCTAAAGCTAATGGGAAACTGTGATGAATGGGGAAGCGGATGGGCAGTGGAACAGAGGTGAGGACAGCCAGGTGAGGAGAGCACCAGGTGGGCACCATTGGGACGGTCCACTTTGTTGTTGCTCAGTAAATACTGCTGGTATTTTTCATCAGTGCTGATAAGGCTGTGTGTCTGCAGTTTCTTGGAAGATGATGGGTATAAGGAGGTGCCTATTGAGCAGTCAGAAGACTTCTTAAGACCCCTGACCTGGATTCTGAATGACCCAACTCCAGGTTCCAGCTGATGTTTTGAAATTTTGTCCTGACATAATCATGGTCATGCTGGTGTGGAATGAGAGAGGTGTCAGGTCTCATTCAGCAAGACTGGGAGTGACAGAGAGGGGATGACATCCAAGATTGAGTACCCAAGAACTCTATACACTTTTTAAGCAGGGTTATGCTATAACTCGGGGTTATGCTGGTGTGGATTGAGAGAGGTGTCCAATTTCATTCAGCAGGACTCAGGGTGACAAAGAGGGGATGGTATCGAAGATTGGGCACTTGAGAACTCTATATTTAGTCTAGGACAAAGCAAAAGCTCAGTAGAAGGGCAGGGAAGGGAGGAAAATTGGATTTGACTCAATAAATATTTACCGAGTACTTTGTATGCATGATAAAGACTTAAGTTCTCTGTGCAGACTCCCAAGACAGACTTTTTTTTTGGGAATCATCCTTGACCTTTACAGCGTCTGCTTCACAAGCACCCACTTCCCCCGCCCCTCCATTAGACTGCTTCCCGAGGCTCATGGATTCTCCTTCACCAGCGCTTCGGAAACTGATTATCTTTTCCCTCTCAATTTTTCCTCCTCCAGTCCCAGTCCTTCCCATCAACCTCTGGGTTACTGCCCCCAATCTAATTATTGCTGAATCTACAGCCTCCTACCCTCTGCCAAAGCGACCTCTTCGACCTCATCTCCTACTACTCCCCCCAGCTCATGCAGCTCTCCAATATGCCAGGTACACTCCCCCGCTCTCCTTTGAGCTTTTGTTTCACCATCTCTAGAACAGGGCACCAACCTGCTGTGATGTATCTGGCAGGGTTCTGATCAGCACACACCGGCTTCCTTCTCCTTGAGCCTTTATTGCTAAGCCCCATCATTCCAACTGATATTTATACTTTCCTGCCATCTGCCTATCCCTTCGAGCCTATTCATTTTATTATGGTGGAGACATGGGTTGAGGTGGGGATGGGGAGTCACTGTGCCAGTCACCGCCCCAGAGGGAGACTTCCCTCTCATGGCATGGGGGAAGACAAGAAGGCAGATTCCTAACTTGGGAGGGGCATTAGGCAACAAATTATTGAATTCATATGAGTTTTAAGGCAGATTCTTAGGTTTATATTTTGCAACTTTGTGGGAGAATATAGTTAACTACATTGAGCAAAAGATTTTAACTTCTGAAGATACAATCTAGCCACTTTGTTAACTGCACATCGATGCCACAAGTGATTGCTGACAGAAGGCAAGGTACTAGACACTGTCTTAGGTGCTAAGATACCATAGGTGTCAAAGTAGGCAGGATCTCTGCCCATCAAGAACATATATTCTGATTTGGGAACCAAAGGGCCAACAAGTAAGCAAGTAAATGTTCGATAATACTAAAGCATACAAATATCACATCTATTGTGTGATTGTGAGGTATAGGAGTGATGGTGGTGTGGGGTTGAGTAATTTCAGGAAAATATTAAGAGGTAGATTTGAGCTGAGATCTTAATGAAGAGAAACCCAGGTAAATGAATGTAGGGGTAGAGAGAGTAAGCATCCAGGCAGTGGCAATAGCAATCATGAAGGGCTGGAGAAGAATATGAGCTTGGATAGTTGCAGGATCAGAAATCATACTGGGTTGGCTGAACTGTGAGGATGAGGGTGGTAGGGGGAAGGGGTAGTAGAGTGTGAGTTTGAAGAGACAGGACCTTAGAGGCCATGGTAACACACTTGAATATGATGCCAAGGCCAATGGGAAGCTGCTGTGAGTTTAAAGCAGGGGAATGACATGATTGGATGCAGGTGCTTTCTGAAGATTACTATGGAGCATCTCTTATATGTGAAGCCCAGTGCCAGGTGCTGGATGCACAATGATGAAGTAGATACAGTCAGTCACCACCTTCTTTGAGTGCCATCTAACAATGGAGACAGACACACAGCCAGGTATCTGATGCAATACAAGGACAAACAGCCTGGTAGTGGACCCTAATGGCTGCTCTTTCCTCCGATAGTAATAGACATTTTCATTGGGTTTTTGGCTTCCACATTTCCCAACCTTCCCCGAAGCTGGGTTTGGCTGTGAGATTACATTGTGGCTAACAGGATATATGTGGAAGTAAGTGACAGCAGCTCCAGGTTTCCTCCTTCAAAGGCAGCTGGTTCTACATTCTGCTGCTCTTCCCGCTGCTTCCATCCTACTGCTTCAAATGTGGATGGGAGAGTTACATGCATGTGCCCTGGAGCACACCACGAGAGCTAGACGTCAGGGATGCAGGAACAGAAAGCTACAGGAGCCTGGAGTTCTGCATGGAGCACTCCATGCAGGAGCCATTCAGTTCTGCAGGAGCCATTCAGTTCTGCATGGACATAGTAAAGAGCTGCAATTCCAGGCTGGGTGTGGTGGCTCACACCTGTACTCCCACCACTTTGAGAGGCAGGTGGATCACTTGAGGTAAGGAGTTCGAGACCAGCCTGGCCAACATGGTAAAAACCCATCTCTACTAAAAATCCAAAAATTAGCCAGGTGCGGTGGCATGTGCCTATAATCCCAGCTACTCGAGAGGCTGAGGCAGGAGAATTGCTTGAAACCAGGAGGTGGAGGTTTTAGGGAGCCAAGATTGAGCCACTGCACTTCAGTCTGGGTGACAGAGCGAGACACCGTCTCAAAAAAAAAAAAGAGCTACAATTCCAGTCCTGGGTTGTTCCTCCTGTACTTTTACCCAAAAGACAAATCTCCACCTCATGTTGAAGCAGCCTCTATTTTGGGTCTATGCTATTGTAGACTAATTTAATCCTAAGATTAGCTGTGCTAATAAAGTGTTGGCGGGGGAGGGATTTTTTATGGACATTCAAACAAATCGAGCGCCCCTCCTGGATTCTTCTCATTACCTGCTCTCCGTACCTCCCAACTCAATGCTGTAAAATTGGTTGAGACTGGCTTTCTCTGAGAACTCTGGATGGTGATGTTGTTTGTTTTCTTGTCTTCCCTCTGGTCTCCTTCAAGCAGACAGAAGGGGAGCTGGAGCGAAGGTGAGTATGAGGCAGTCCCTTCCTGCAGAGAAGTCTGGAGATTCTGCCTCATGTTTATGAGAAAGGCAAGCCAAAACAAGTTTGGATGGGAAACAAGAGCACTTAAGCAATTAAACCACAGCATTCATTTCACAAGAGGGGGAAAAGATGGAGAGGAAAACAGAATCTAACAAAACGGAGATGGCAACCCCTTTGAAGCTACTACTTATTGGCAAGGATTGTTACTGAATTTTATTAAGTAAAAAAAAAAAAAAAGGCAATGAAAATTCAGCATTTACTAAAACGCTACCATTTAAATGGAATAGGAAGAACATACCAATTATGCTGGGACCCACATGAGTCTGTATGGGATGCTACACCAGGCAAAAACAAAAAACAAAAACAATACTGACAGGATGATGTGGATGGCCTGTCTGACTGTTCTGGATTGCTCTGTCTTCTGGCTAAATAATGTCTTCAGGCAGAGATAACAATAAAAAAAATGTAATAGCAGGTACATGGAGGGCACCACCAATCAGGCAATCTGAATATGGTGGGGCCCTGGAGACCTCAGTTGTGCAAAGTGTTAGTCCTTTTATTTTTCTGGATCAAGGGGAGGTGTGGGGAGTAACAAGCAGAGGGATTGGGGTGATTAGGGCACTTGGGGGCTCAGGCAGCAGCTATTTAAAAACCAATCCAGATGCAATTGAATATTTTAACAACCACACAGTGTGCTGTTGTGTATTTGCCGAATATCATCAGCTCCATTTCCACAAATGAGAAGCTATTGCTCCAAAGAGGTATCTCGATGCCTTAGATCAAAAAATCCCCATTTCTTTTCTCAACAGTTGCAGAGGTGCCAATATTCTGCAAATTTTCTTCCAAGCCCCCTAAAGAGCCCAGGAGTCCCCATCAGGAGCAATGCCAGCTGCAGTTAATGCACACAAAACACTTTGCAATTAACAGAGTCGAGAGTGTCATTAAGACAACCTTGTGAGGAAGACAATACTCCCAAGTAAGCCCGGAAGCGTAATGAAGCTAGGCAGGCTAGTATACGCCTAAGTGATGGCCCTACAGCACAACGGCTTTTTTGCTTAGCAAACTATCACAGGAACAAAAAACCAAATACAGCATGTTCTCACTTATAAGTGGGAGCTAAATGATGAGAACACATGGACACATGGGAAAAACACACACTGAGGCCTTTCAGAGAGTGAAAGGTGGGAGGAGGGAAGAGGATCAGGAAAAATAACTAATAGATACTAGGCTTAATACCTGGGTAATAAAATCTGTACAACAACCCTCCATGACACAAGTTTACCAATGTAACAAACCTGTACTTGTACCCTTGAACTTAATATAAAAGTTAAAAAAAATGGCTTTTGAATTCATTTAGCTCCACAGTCTGAGGCATGGCGCAGACAAATGATGGTTGTTCCATGATTTTCTGTTGATGTTTATATACCCCCCTATCCATGTATGGTGGCTGTTGGAGAAGCAGGTTTGGTTGCCCAGAGTCAGGTTGTTATGTGTGTACATCCCAACTCTTTTCCCATTCTAGATGTGCAAACTCAGGAAATGCTCTTAAACTCTCTGAACCTTTATTTTTCTTACCTGTAGAGGTTAGGGGAGTAATATTTGCCCTGCTAGGTTGTTGTTAGGAGTTATGCGTTAGGAGTAATTACAAAGGGTGCCAATTAGTGGTAATTCCCTTAGCAAATATTCATGTCTGTGCTGGTTGAACAGACACTTCTAGGTCTAACATTTTAAATGAAATAGATACCAGACTGAATTCCACCAAGTCCATCTCATGGTTTGATTCCACTGTATTCTGGCTTTGGTGTCAGTGGTCTTAATCACCGAGCTATGGGGCAACTAACATCATCACCACCACCACCACAATCAACACCATCACTATCACCACCACCATCATCACCACTACCACTAAAACCACCACCACTACCACCAACATCACCATCACGACTACCAGCATCACCACTACCACCACTACCGTCACCACCACCACCATCAAAACTACCACTAAAACCACCACCACCACCACCGCCACTACTGCTACCATCACCACCACCACCATCACCACTACCACTAAAACCACCACCACTACCACCATCATCACCACAACCATCACCACCACCACCACAACTATCACCATCACCATCACCACCACCACCACCACCACCACAGCTATCACCATCACCATCACCACCACCATCACCATCACCACTACCACTAAAACCACCACCACTACCACCACCACCACTGCCACCATCACCACCACCTCCATCACTACCACCAACACCATCACCACAACCACCACCACAACTATCACCATCACCATCACCACACCACCATCACCAATACCACCATCACCACCACCACTACCACCATCACCCCCACCACCACCACCACCACCATCACCACTACCACCACACCACCACCAACATTCCAACCATCACCATAATCAGAATTATAACCACTCCCACCACCACCACCACCATCACCACTACCACCATCACCACCACCAACATTCCAACCATCACCATAATCAGAATTATAACCACTCCCACCACCACAATCACAACCACCACTACAACCCCAGGTACTGCCAAAACCACATTTATTGTGTACAGATGAGGTGCCAAGCACTTTACATGCATGTTCTCTTGTATTCTCACAACAATCCTATGGGGTAGGTTAAGCAGTTTGCCCAAGGTCACTCCATTAGCAAGTGCTAGAACTTGCACTTGATTTAGGTCCTCTGGTCCCCAAACCCATGCTCTTGGACACTTTATTAGATTGCTGAAACTGCAAAAAGCACCCAACATGTCACCAGGCACATAAATGACATTTTACAGAGACATTTCTCTCTTCTAGGAATTTTCAAGCATAGAGTTTGGGTTTTCTGACAGCCCTTGAGCACTTTAGTATCAATCTTTTCCCCTTGTCTAATTTGAAGGGTAAATCTGGTGGCTTCAGATAACAAATGAACCTACACACATCTTCATCTTGTTCTCATTTACCAAAACTCTGCCCAAGGCTTGGCACCTTGTTTATGTCTTTGGAAAAGATAAAATGATGAGCAAAGGTAAGTGGCAGAGCCCTGTTTAGCTCTTTAGGGGCTGGACAAATTGTTAGATGTGAGAGCACATTGACTGGAAGCATAAGACTCTAGGGCCTTGAATATAAGAGGTGTGAAAGACCCATCATTGTTTGAATTGTATGTGTTGGATTTCTAATTTGGTTTAACTTTTCTAACTGGTTCTAATTTGGTTTAACTTTTCTAACTGGTAACTCATGGGAGAATCCTGGGCTCAGCCAATGCTAGGATAACAACCTTGATTTCCCCTTCTATCCATCTTTCATACTGAGCTAGAATAATGGTTCTAGAATGGAGGTCCAGTAATTCTTTTTCCTTCTTAAAATGCTTTCATGGTTTCAGTGCAGTGCGGCAAGTTGGGATAAGATTATTATCACTCAGGCCCTCAGACCTCAGTGCTGGTAAGTTCAGCTAAGCCTAGGCCCTCCTCCAACTGCAGCTGACCACTGTCTCAGCTCACCTTGAACCTCCACTGAACTCACCGTTCTGATCTCCCAGCAAGATGTGGTCCTCTTCTCTGATCTATCTCTCTTCTCCGATGCCTGGACTTCCTACCTCCTTTCAGGTTGGTGGCTTCTCATTCTTTCTGCTGGTTTTTATGACTTGGTCATTGGTCCAGGGAGTCCTGGGTGCTAGACTGACATAGCCCTCTGTAGGATACTGTCCCTGCCCTGCATCCAGCTTCAAAATGCTTATTGCATCACCATTTGTATTTTAGGAATACGTGCCTGCAATGAAAGTCCTCCCATTCTTGCACAAGCTGAAGCACTGATTTGCTGCTCATGTGCATGTGTGCACACACACACTCAACCTGGCAGGAATGGCCTGTGAGGGCTTCCTTGAGCAGGTGTCCTTTCTGCATATAAGGAAGCTAGCCAGAAACAAGTGGCATGACATTTAGGGAACATTTCTAGATGACTTTCAGATGAGGAAGATTGAAACAATAAGAGGCCAAGTTCAGCCCAATACAGAGCAAGAACTTCAGGAAACACCAGACAGCCTTAGCCCAGAGGCAGCAATGACAAGAGTGTGCAGCTGAGGCACATGACCTATAATTGCCAAATGCCAATATCAAAGCCTTTATATTCATAACTCTCCTCTTTGTGGTCCCATTTCACATCCTGTTCTGGATGGTTGTACGCTACAGAAATGTCAGCACATTTCCATTGAGGGGGTGATGCCAGAATTAGAAGTTATTACGTGTTTGAGTTTCTTAACCATATTAAATCTGCACCTACTACATACCAGGTCTTGTTGCCAGTAGTTATGGACTGGGGATAAAAAGATGAATAAGGCATGATTCTAAACATCAAGGAGCTCATAGACTGAAGGGAAGGGGCAAATGGAAAACCATGTTTTTCCATTTGTGTATAAATGCTGGGCTCTAGAGGGGAAGGGAAATGAATGAAGAAACTAGTACTCCTGGCACACCTGTGAGTACAAAGATGTGAGGTTAGTGCACACACTTTCAGCTCAGGCTCCAGGAGATACAGATACTCATTCTTACTGCTAGCACCTTTCTTTCTTCCCTAACCTATAAGACTAGACCCCAACTAGCCTGCTTACATAAGTATCTACAATTCAACGTGTAATCTAAAAAAGCCAGATTCGAATGTTCTAAAATTAGATATCGGTAATGGTTATACAACTCTGTAAATTTACCCAAGCTCCTTAAAAATGTACATTTAAAATGGGCGACTGTTATTGTAGGTACATTATATCTCCAAAAAAGTTCTTAAAATAAGGCAGATTCATGTTCTGGATGCATGTAGGATTGTGTAGTTCTGCAGATCAAAATCATCAAGGCTTCCCTAATTTCTCCAACATAAAATCCCTACCTTTGGCCTGACATTCAGAACACTGCAAGAAGCAAGCCTTCACTCTGGGCAGTGTCTTGTGCTTTACATGTGCTTGTCTCCTGCATGGCCAGCATGTTCCATTCCATTGCAATGCATTCTGTTTCTTTCCATTCTATTTTTTTCCATATTATCCCATCCCACAAGATTTTGTTTGCCTCTTTGTTTGTTTTAAGAACTTACTTTAGAAATGTGTTGCTCTAAGATGGGTACTAAAAATACAGAGATGAAGAAAACAAAGTTCTGCCCTCCAAGAGTTCACAGGCTCACTTGTTCGTTGTGAAGACGGATATGAAAATCAACAATTACAACAATAATAGCCAACATTAATGTAGGGCTTACCATGTGCCAGGTACTGTTCTCAGTGCTTTTACAAATATGCGCTCATCTCATTTTTATAACTACCTTATGGGGAAGTACTATTATTATCGCCATTTTACAAAGAAAAGAACTAAAGCAGAAAATGATTAAGCAAAATGCCCAGGGTCTTAATACGAGTAGGTAGCAGAGCTCAAATTTAAATCTGGGAATCCTGCCTCCTGAATTCATGCTCTTAACCTCCATGTGTTGGAGAGATCTATACAAATCAGAGGTAGAAAGATTCCCTGAGGAGGTGACATCTCAGCTAGTTTTAAAAGAGGAGATGGATGATGATAAGTCATGTGCCATACAGACATGGGAGAGAAGATCAAATTGAAAGTAGATACAGGCCAGGCATGGTGGCTCATGCCTATAATCCCAGCACTTTGGGAGGCCGAGGCAGGTGGATTACCTGAGGTCAAAAGTTTGAGACCAGCCTGGCCAACATGGGGAAACACACCTCTACTAAAAACACAAAAATTGGCGGGGCATGGTGGCTGCATGCCTGTAATCCTAGCTACTTGGGAGGCTGAGGCAGGATAATTCCTTGAACCCGGGGGATGGATGCTGCAGTGAGCCGCATCCACTGCACCCCCGCCTGGGTGACGTAGTAAGACTCTGTCTCAAAAAAAAAAAAAAAAAAGAAAAGAAAAGAAAAGCACATGCAAAGATATGAATGTACATAGTAGGGTATGTTTGGGAAGTCATAAACAATTTAATGTGGCTGAAATGCAAAGGATGGGGGCAACGCTGGTTGGAGATGAGGCTTGAGCTGTTATGAGGAACTGGATTACATCAGATTGAGGTACTGTATCAGTTAGGATGCATTGGCCTAAAAGAAGCAGAAAAGCATGACCAAAATTGGCTTAGACCATAAAGATATGAATTGTTGCTTATATCAGAAAGTCCAGAGATAGTAAGAATTTCAGAGTCGGTCAAGTCATCAGCTCAACTGTGTCATCAAGATCTAGCCTTTCCATCTATCCACTCTGGCATGTTCAGTGATGGTTTATATCTCAAAATGTCTCCGTTCAAGGTCTCAAGAAGGCAAAACATTTTCAAGATTCCAAGCTAGAGGTGGCAAAGTTCAAAACCAGTGAGCAACTGTAACGGTGTATCCTTCTTAAGAGAAAAGTGAACTTTTCCAAAAGGCTTCCTCCTGTCTCACTGCCCAGGACTGAGGATCACATATCAACTCTCACAAATCACTGGGAAGGAAAGTACCCATATTGGTTAAGCTCTTAGAAAGGGATGGTGCTCACCTTTCCCTGAGTCACATGTGCAAGTAGTAAATATTTGCACCAAATTCATATTCTGTGAGTAATGAAATGGGGACTGAATGTCAGGCCACCAGTGGGAATAAAACTTAGCCTTTTCCCTAAAGGCTGTGAAAGTAGAGGGTAGAGAAGGTCAGGGCACCAAAGTTAAGACAAGCCCAAACTGATGCTGAGAAGCAATCTTTTATTCATACATTCTTTGCCTTTTAGCACTCTAGCCTACAGTCATGTTTCTTCTTTTCTTTCTTTCCTTTCTCTTTCATTCTCCTTATGATTTTCCCTTTCTTCCTGCCTTCTCCCCTCCCTCCCTTCCTTCCTTCCTTCCTTCCACTTTCCTTCTATTAAACACAAATTTATCAAGCCCCACCTGGTTTATTATTTGGTCAATATTTTTCTTAGTGCTGCTGGAAACACAGTTATGAATAACACACATACAGTTCTGGATGTCCTGTGTTTTGTGTATCAATGAGTCTTTGTTTCCCTTCAACTTACCCCATCCCACCTGTATTAGTCTGTTTTCACACTGCAATAAAGAACTATATGAGACTGGGTAATTTATGAAGCAAAGAGGTTTAACTCACTCATCTTTTCACAGAATTAACAGAAAGCATGACTGGGAGGCCTCAGGAAACTTACAATCATGGCAAAAGGTAAAGGGGAAGCAAGGACCTCCTTCACATGGTGGTAGGAGAGAGAGCGAGCACGCGCGCGAAGGAGGAAGTGCCACGCTTACAAATGATCAGATCTCTTGAGAACTCACTCACTATCATGAGAACAGCAAGACAGAAGTACACACTCATGATTCAGTCACCTCCCAACAGGTCCCTCCCTGACACCTGGGGATTACAATTCGAGATGAGATTTAGGTGAGGACATAGAGCCAAATCATATCACCACCTCTTCCCTCAGAAAGCCTTATATGAACATTCCAGCCCCCAGTGATCTCTCCCTTCTATCAGAGTTTCTACCGTCCCTGAGGCTCCCCACTAATTCTTATGGAGCTTAGTGTGAAAAAATGCAGAGACATCCTGTGGAAGATTCTGTGGACATCAAAAGCATCCTGGAACAAGGGCATGCATGTTTATTTCCCCACCCCCAACTTAAACTCCCCTCTCCTTTCACTCTCTTTAAATTCTCTGATAACAATTATTGGTTTTCTGCAGCCAAAGGGCAAATTTAATAAATTCCTTAGCTGTACAACTTTCTCGAAATCTAATAATGAACACTAAGTGTTAGAGCTGAGAAAAAGAATAAGGACAATAAAATAGAAACAGGGAAGGAGAAAAATGCAATGTGCATGCTGGTGTGTGAGGGGTTGAGGAGGTATCAAGCCTGTCTACTCCAGAAGTGTTGTTCAGTAAGGTCAGGAATTTGAGCCTTTAAGAAAAAGAGGAAGGTCTGATCTCAGGGGCTTGAGGTGGGAATGATGCAGGGCAGGAAAAGGGTGGGGAGGATGAGAGTAGTAAGTGCTCCAGGATCTCTGTAGACCAAAGGATTAATGTGCCACCTTTATCTTCTAAGGCTTTCCCCATGCCACCCCCAGCCTCCATAATGGTAATTGGGACTAGAGGTTTCAACTAGCCTGAGTGATTGGCCACAAGTATACATTTTTGTCAAACAGCAACAACAAAAACAAAACAAAACAAAACCACCCCAGACTGTCTTTAAATTTCTAGGTGGAAAAAAGCAGGACAGAGTTCTCCAATGTGTATTAAGCCAAAGCAGGTTATAAGGAGAGGAGAGGAATGTTGCCAGGAGATACAGACTAACCCTTGATATTTCAAGGGACACTCTATTTGACGTGTATCTTGGAAGGCAGTAGGGACTTGAAAATGGTTTTAGAATATGATAGTTCCATATTTTATTCCCTGATCCATCACCTGTTGGACATAGGGCATTTGGAAGTCGCTCAACTTCTAAGGAACTTAGTTTCTTACTGAGTGAAATGGGATTCACATTTTCTGTTCATTCTGCCTCTGTGGGCTGTTTTCAAGATAATGAATGTGAACGTCTCATAGAGACATCTGAGTTAGGCTGATGAGGTTGTTATTTCTTCTGGGAAGATGCTTCTTGCTTCCCAAAGGGATTGCATTGCCAATCTCACTGAGTAATTTATGTGTAAACAATTTTGATTTTCCATCTGAATGACTTTCTTTTTCTATTCTCTGTTTCAGCATACCCCAAATCTGTATACTCCCTCCTAAAAGCAAGGGGGAATAAAAGTTACATGCATCTTTTTCTTACTCATAAGGATATGCAGAAGATTTCTTTGGTCCAAATTTAGCTAGCAGAGACACAGACTCATTCTCAAAGCATAAAATTTGGATTCAGGCAGTATTTTTATAGTCCTGGTCAGATCAAAGAATATTTCTCCATGAACCATTGGACAGTAAGTTGCCAACCAGATACCCCATTAATCCAAATACTTTAGCGCTATTTTCTACCAACAAAACAGTCTCATATATAACAACAATATAACTATCAAAATCAGGAAATTAACACTGATACATTACTACTGTGGGACCCTCAGGTTCCATTCAAGTTTTGCTGAATGTCCTAATAATGTCCTTTAGGGAAAAGTATCCAGTTCAGAACCATGCATTGTTTTCATAGGTAATGTCTTTTAGTCTTTTTAAATTCAGAATATGCTCTCAGTTTTACCTTGTCTTTAATAATCTTGAAGCTTTTGAACAGCAATTCTTTTCAATTTGGGTTTATCTGATGTTTCTTCATAATTAGATTCAGGACTTATGTCTTCAGATGGAATATCACAGAAGTCACGATTCTTTGATAGGGCATTCTATCAGGTGGTCCATGATTTTGATTTGCCCATGAGGGTGATAGTCACTTTGTTCATTCAGTTAAGATGTTGTCTGCCAGTCTTCCCTACTATAAAGTAACTCTTTACTCCTCTGTAATTGTGAAGTCCTTTGTGGGAGGTACTTTGAAATTATGTAAATATCTCTTTCCTCATCAAACATTAAGTGTATTCATTTATTAATACATATTAGTATCGAATGGAGCTTTCTTGTTTACTGACTGGGTTATACTATATTATTATAATTATTTATTTTGATGCTCAACTTGTACCAAATTTGACTAGTGGTAGTGTCCCCAAGCTAACTCCTAGGTCTTTGAACATGTTTCCATACTTCTGACTTGCTTTCTGGAACAACAAGATATTCCTGGTATAACTTTAATTTTCCTTGTTCTGGCTTTGGAGTCAGCCATTTCTCCCAGGAGCCCTGATTCTTTTTAGTAGAAGTGGTGCTTAGAGGTCAAGATCTGAACACTACATATGCTCACTGCTATCGGGTAATGGAGGGTTGGGGTAAGAAGGGTTGCTGTCCTTGAGCCCTTTCAGTAGACAGAGTTTGACTTATATGTGTGTGTGTGTATGTGTATAAGAGACAGAAAAACAGAGATAGAGAGAGAGAGGAGAGAAATAATTTGGTGGTTTTTTTCTTTGTTTGTTTGTTTGTTTGTTTTTGAGAAAGCGTCTCACTCTGTCACCCAGGCTGGAGTGCAGTGGCTCAATACCAGCTCACTGCAATCTCCACCTCCCGGTTTGAGTAATTATCCTGCCCTGCCTCAGCCTCCCTAGTGGTTGGGATTACAGGTGCACACCACCACCCTTGGCTATTTTTGTGTTTTTAGTAGAGACAGAGTTTCACCATGTTGGTCAGGCTGCTCTCGAACTCCAGATCTGGTGATCTGCCCATCTCAGCCTCCCAAAGTGCTGAGATTACAGGCATGAGCCACCATGCCTGGCCTCTTCCTCTTTTTAATAACAGTAATTAGACTAGCACTTGTCAAAATATATCCCAGCAAACTCTTAATACATACTCTGAATAAAAGAGATCCAAGGTCAACCAAGTCTGGCAGATACCAGACTTCTATGAGTTTGAAAATGCTCCTGAGCTTGGTGGTCATCCAAAGAGCTCTAGTATTTAGCACCTTAGTCCCACTTAGAATGATTTGTTGCTTCTAAGTGATATAAACTGATACATTTTTTAAAAATCGAATTCGAACTCTCCACAAGGTATTTATCATCACTGTATGAAAATATACTAGAGAAGTACTGATCTCTCTCTCCCTTTCTCTATCTTTTGTTTGTTAAATGATGAAATCTCCTTCTCTTCTGGGGCAGGAAGCAAAGAGGATGGGCTGAGACTGTGTCAGAACCAGTGTAAGAGGAAAAGCCCAGGGGAAGTTGATGTGAAGGCACTGGTTCTGCCTGATTGAATCTTTGTGGGTTGGAATGGCTTGAGACTGTGATCATGACTTTTAGGGGAACAAGGTCAGGTTGTGACCAATTCTAGAATTTAATGTCCAAGTAGGCCAGCCTAGGAAAAACGATAATGAAGCCTACCTTTGTAGCTTCTTGGTGAATACACTAAGGGCTGGTTCCAGGGGTTATAGAGCCTTTATTGTTTAGTGGTTGAAGTGACAGTCTTTGGAATCAGTTGGATTTGAGTTTGAAACTTTATTCGCCCTATGAGAAGGCTCTGTGACTTTAAATATTAATACAATAATCGTACCTATCTACCTATCTCATAATGCCTTTGTGAGGATTAAATAAGGCAACTGCATGAAACACATTTAGACCACTGTCTAGCATATGGAAAATGTTCAATAAACAGCAAAGCTTTTCTTTTTTCTTATTTTGGTGGTGATTGTTATTTCAGTATCAGTTATGAGTTTGAATGTTCTCTTACAGAGATCTATAAAGAAGATGCAAGGAAGCCAGGAAGGAAAGCGATAGCTCTAGAAGAGGCCAAGCTTTCTCAATCTTGCCAGCATTGGTATTTTGGGCAAAATAATTCTTTCTTGTATTGTTTGTTCTGTGTCTTGTAGGATGTTTAGCGGCATCCATAGCCTCTACCAACTGGATGCCAGTAGTGCCCTCACAGGCAGGGCAACCTACATTGTTTCCAGACATTGCTAAATGTCCCTGGGGGTGGAGGTGGGAAAAATTGTTCCAACTTAAGAACCGTTGTGATAAAGGAAGTGATTTTCCAGTGAGCTGAGAAGTGGGTAGAAAATGAGGGAACAGAAATGACAAAAGGAAAGTGGTCAGTTAATAAATTTGCTGCTAAGGGAGGGAGGGAGGGAGGGAGAGAGAGATATTAATGGATAACCAGAGGAGAAGATTAAGAGGATTATTGTTATTGTAAATTATTATTCATTTTTAGTAAGAGATATGGTTGGATATGTTTAAATACTGAAAGAACATAGCCAATACTGAAGGAGAAGTTAAAGCTTGTCATGGGAAGTTACGGTTTTTGTTTGGCAAGTATCCCTTCCACCTTATTCTGGTAGCATCAGGAGACTCCCTCCGATCGCCCTTCCCTTTTCCTTTCATTTCCAGAATTATCTCTTTCTCACTCCATATGGCTATAGGGGAAATTAGGTTACAGATATGTAAGTACCCTCCTTCCTGGCCATAGTATATGCCATATCTGGCCAATCACAGCACCTGATTCCCCTTTGCAGTAAGTGTCCTTGGCTGGGACAAAACAAATCCTTCCTTGGAATTTTATATGACATACAGAGGAAGAGAGATGTTTTCTGTTTCCTTTACATTAAAGATGTAAGAATGTGTCTTTACAGCTCTTGGTGCCCATGCCCTATACCTATGGAAGACACAGAAACAATGTGGTCAAGACAGAGATGGGAACTGAGATAAGAGAGGGAAGGACAGAGAGAACTAGGCTGTGCGCAGTGGCTCATGCCTGTAATCCCAACACTTTGGGAGGCCGAGGCGGACGGATCACCTGAGGGCTGGAGTTCGAGACCAGCCTGGCCAACATGGAGAAACCCTGTCTCTACTAAAAATACAAAATTATCTGGGCATGGTGGCGCACGCCTGTAATCCCAGCTACTTGGAAGGCTGAGGAAGAACAACTTGAACCTGGGAAGTGGAGGTTGCAGCGAGCTGAGATCACACCATTGAACTCCAGCCTGGGCAACAAGAGTGAAACTATGTCTCAAAAAAAAAAAAAAAAGAGACCTGTGGTTGTAGATACTGCCATGTGTGAGCCCATCTCTCACACAGCATCATCTCTGGTCATGTGAAACAATTGGTTCCCATTTATAGTTAAGTCAGTTAGGTTTGGTTTTGGCACAGACTGTGAATAGAGTCTACAAAGATAAAGGAGAGGGAAGGTATGATTAGTAGAACAAGGTCCTTCAGTAAACTGAAGTGTATGAGATCAGGGTAAGGCAGAGGGATTTGCCTTAGATAGGAAGCAAGCCACATTCTAGAGGTGAGTGGGAGAGGGTGGTATTGGTATTTGGTGGCAGAGTTATGGGAGACACCACGGTTAAGATCAGGAGGGGATTGGTAAGCATGCAGTCACTAGCATTATCTATGATCTCACTTTTCTCTCTTCCACTCAAGAAAACATTCCCCAACACAAGTGGGAGATGCTATTTTACTTATAATGTCATATGCATCTCATTTTAAAAAATCCCTCCAAAAGACAAAATATTTTGAAACTTGAGTAATTAGACTATTTTTATTAGCACTACATTTCTCACAACTTACCTAACCCCATAGTTTCAAATACTAAAAATTAGAGAAACTTGAGTAATTTGACTATTTTTGTTGTTACATTTCTTGGGACTTACCCAATAACTCATGTGGTCAAACCCTGTGGGTTGTGCCACTGTAGTTGAGAGCAACTGTATTGACGAAAATCACAATAATATGTAAGCTTTTCATTACTTGGTTATAACTGCATTACTATATTTGTAACTGCCTTTTAGTTTATTCTTAATGCTAGTGAGCACTTGACATGATTTGAGAGCTGCAGAAAATAGCCCAACCACCACCAACACGACTTTATGAATAATAATGCATGGGGTATGTCTGACTACTTACTCTAGACCTACCGTAGACATTACTAATCAATTCTGGCGTTCGTTCCTATTAGGCTTGCATGCAGCCTCAGTATCCTTCTCAGCCTCATGCTCCAGAGAGTGTAAGACTGGCCTCAAAGATGCAATGTATTTGCTTTTGTTGATTGGCTTAGAAGCTCTTGAGGTTCGTTCCTGTTCATTTCCTGGTGAAGAAGAAATGGCCTCCAGGATCTGGCAAGAATACGGGCCCTGGAGCAGCCTTGAGCATCTGGCTCTCAATTTCAGCATTCTTTCTCTCCCTTTAAGAAGAGGTGAATGTGATGAGAGGCACAGGCTGTGAGGCCTCAGGCTTTTATCTCTGGCAATGACATGGGCAGCGTGACATGCAGGGTAATGAATTGCCCTCTTTGCAGAAATGAATAAGTTGTGGTCGGTGATGCAATGATCAATTTGCTCCATCACGTTAAGCTGCCCATTCATCATCCACACCTGCTGTCAGGAGCCCAGGGCCGCTGATATTGGCCCCAAGCCTCTTCCTCAGCTAGCTGAGCAATCGCTGTTGGAGCTGCCTCCAAGCTCAAGGCTGCCTTTGATTACAGCTTCTGAGGAGGGGCCCAATTACTTATTGCTCAGCTACCGGTGACTCTGAAAACAAGGGACATTTGTGCTGACCTGGGCTGTGGAGATGCAGCCTAACAAAATGTGAAAGACCCTCTGACAGGGATCCAGGTGGCCTGTCTTATTGTCTCATAGTGTGACCTTGGGCCAGGCCATGTCATTTCTGTTCCTTAGCTTCTCTATTATAAAAGGAAGGGGTGGAGGAGGCTCCCAGTTCTCCATCTCTGACCCAATAGATCTGCAAATGTCTGTTACGGAAAGGATGGTTTGTGATTTTAACTCTCCCACCCACTGAGGCAAATAACAGCATTTGTTAGCTGGGATGGTTTGGCAACAGTGAATCAGTTCATTGGCTTAACTGAAAATAAGGGGTAATTATCACATTTTACTGATGAGGAAACCGAGGCTTAACAAGGTTAAGTGGGGTCCCCAAAGCCACAAAGAGAGGTTGTGTTATAGTCACAATTGAATCTGTATCTGCTTGACTTCTAAACCCTTGCTTTTTCCACTGCAAATTGTTCTGGCTAGAGAGCAGGCTATTAAGATATTCTAGCCAAGCTGATTTCCTGAGAGTTCTGCAGGTACCAGGTGTTGCTGGAGCTCAGTGTCTGCTCAGAGGAAGGCAGAGAGACCCGGAGGAACCCAGAATGAGACACTAATATTTGCATCCTTCGTTTCCAAGTTAATTTTCTAGCTCCTGGTTAGGACCTGAGTTACAGAGACCAGGCAGCTGTCCAGCAAGAATGTTGACAGGTTTTCATTGTCCTCTAGGGTAGCTGCTGCCTAAAGAATATTGATTTTTTTTTTAACAACAACAACAAAAAAATGGGTTCGCTGTATTGAGCGTCTCCTGAGTGCCAAGCCCTGCACTATGTGCTCAACACTTGATCCTTGATGGTTTAAAGCCTCAACAATGTGATCAGGTTAGTTGTTCACATTCTTGGATAGAAAAACTGAAACTCAGAGCAGATAAGAGACTTGTCCAAGGTCACTTAGCTCATCAGTGGCAGAGCTATAGCTCGATCTGTATCCATCAGTCATTTGTCCATCAAGTCCAGTGGAGTAGAAGGGGTCACACAATGGGCTCAGAGGCAGAGAACCTTGTGCTAGTTCACACCCTTGACCTGTCCATGTACGTATGGACATGTAAGCTTGGATGGGTTACATAGGGCTTGGATTTCTTATTTTTTTTAAGGGTTTGGTGTTATTTTTAAAATAGCAGAGATTCTAATAACAGCAGCTACCTTTTATTCAACTCTTATTATGAGCTGGCATTCAGGTGTTTCATTTCATTTCATTTCTTAAAACAATCCCATGATATAGCATCATTATCCCTATTATATGTGTCCAACAACTGAGACTAGAAAGGGAATATAACTTATTCCAGGCCACAGTGTTAGTGAATGGCAGAGCTAGGATTCTCTGACCTCAAAGTCAGAGTTCTCAGCTACTTAGTTATTCAGGAGAAATGTTTCTTAATATGGAATGTGCAGATAAATCACCTGGGGATCTTGTTAAAATGCAGATTCTAATTTGGTTTGTCTAGATTGGGGCCTGATAATCTACATTTCAAATAAGAAAGGGATGCCAATGCTGCTGGTCCAAGGACCACACTTTGAGTAGCAATGCCCTGGAATCTAGAGCAAGCTTGGCAAACTTCTTCTGCAAAGAGCCAGATGGTAAATATTTCAGGCTTACTGGGCCATAAGTAACTACTATTACTTTGTTGCAATTATTCAGCTTTGCCATTAAAGCAAGATACCCGTCATTGATAATATGTAAACAAATGGATGTAACTATGTTCCAATAAAACTTTATTTATTAAAAAAAACAGGTGATGGGCCAAGTTGGCTCATGGAATATAGTTTGCAAACATCTGAGAGAGTTTCCAGATCCTCATTAGCTTCCATCAGCCTCATTCATTGTCTTTTCATACCCACCACTCTGAATAGTCTAATGCAGTGGCTCTCAAAGTGTGGTCCATTGATCAGCAGCATGAGCATCCTTAGGAACTTATTAGACATTCAAATCTGTAGGCCCCAACCAGACCTACTAAACCAGAAAACCTGGAGGTAAGCCCAGAAATCTGTAGTTTAACAAGCCCTCCCAGTAATGGTTATGTGTGCCAAAGTATAAGAACTGAGAAAGAATTGACATTTCTGAAATGTAGGCAAGACCTCGTGCCTTCCACTTTTGGCAGAATGAGAAGGCACAAGATGACAGGGATGAGGACTTGAAATCTGGTGTCAGATAGAGCTGTATTGAAATATTGACTTTTTCTCTGATTAGCTTTGTGACCTTGGCCAGGTAGCTGAGGCTCTGGGAACAAACCACAGCTTCTTCCTTTGCAACAACATAAGAATATAAAGTGTTAATGAAGGCTGAGGAGTCAATGAAATGAGTTGATGCCCACAAAGGATTTGGCCCAGTCCTTGGTTCATAAAAAGTGCTCATGAAATGGAAACCATTGTCCTCAGTATGATGAAGAGAAGTCCTCTAAATAGTCCCAGATGGACTGGTATGAACTGTCAAATGAAGGCAACTGGGGGCTTTTGAATTTGAGAGCAGAAATAGTAAATGAGATCAATTATGTTGTGACTAAACATACCGCATAGCCATTGGCTTAGCTGTTTAAATGGACTAAGAGCCAGCAGATCCCATTCACCCTTCTGGGCACTCTAGCGAATGCTTGTCAGTTATTATAGTAAACCTTGATTTGTATCTTCTGAGCAGGGCTCTGGCCCAGTAGATGCACTGTGTGGTTGAGGCCCTGCTAGAAGTGGAAAAATTACCAGCTTTGGATCCATGTAGGCAAAGATTTGAACCTCCTGCTGCGCTAGCATCTGACTGTGTGGTCGTAGCAAGTTGTCTCACCTTTCTGGGCTTTATTTTCTCTTCTATAAAATGGGGCTAGTGTTAAAAACCTCATGGGGTTGTTGTGAGAGTTACAAATGTTGTCATTTATTTTTATTTTTTCAGTATACTGTGTACCAGGCACTATTTCTGTGGATATAATGAGCAAGAGAAATAAGCCATCTCTGCTCATGCAGGAGTTTCAGCTTAATTGGAAAACTACACAAGAAACTGCAGTCCACATGCTCTCATGGGGAAGGACAGGAGCCTCTTTCCGGAGAGGCTTGCCCAGAATTTTCCAACATTGGCTGTACAGCAGAATGAACTGAGAACTTTAAAAAATGCCACTGCCTTTAGTACCACTGCAGACCAACTAATCAGAACTCTTTTTTTTTCTTTTTTTTTTTTTGTTTTGGGGGGACAGAGTTTCACTCTTGTTGCCCAGGCTGGAGTGCAATGGCATGATCTTGGTTCACCGCAACCTCTGCCTCCCGGGGTTCAAGTGATTCTCCTGCCTCAGGTCCCAAGTAGCTGGGATTACAGGCACGTGCCACCACGTCCGGCTAATTTTGTATTTTTAGTAGAGATGGGGGGTCTCTCCATGTTGGTCAGGCTGGTCTCGAACTCCCAACCTCAGGCGATCCACCTGCCTCTGCCTCCCAAAGTGCTGGGATTACAGGCACGAGCTACTGTGCCTAGCCAACTAATCAGAACTCTTGGGGCAGGTCTTTTTTCACACACACACATATATATATATATATTTAACTTTTTATTTAACATAATATCAAGCTTGCAGAACAGTTGTAAAATTAAATATAAAATATTGCCACTTCTTTCAGCATTGTACTGGAGGTTTTAGTCATGGAAATTAGGCAAGAAAAATAAACAAAAGACATCCAGATTGAAAAAGCAATAAAACTATCTCCATTCATTCATGACATGATTTTGCATATACAAAACCCCAAGGAACACACACACACACACATACAATTAAAATTAATAAATAACTTTGGCAAGGTTGCAGGATATGGGGTCAATGTATAAAAGTCAATTGTATTTCTCTACATCAACAATGAACAAACCAAAAATAAAACTGGAAAACCAATTTCATTTACTGTAGCATCAAAAAGAATAAAATACTTAGATTTAGAAATACGCTTAACAAAATAAGTGTAGACTTCTACATTAAGAACTACAAAACAATGCTGAAAGAAATTAAGATCTAAATAGATGGAAAGACATCCTATATTCATGGGTTGAAAGATCTAATATTGTTAAGATGGCAACAATCCCCACACAGATGTACTGATTCAATACAGTCACTATCAGATTCCCAGTGAATTTTTTTTTTTTTTTTTTTTTTTGCAGAAATTGAGAAGCTCATTCCAAAATTCATATGAAAATACAAGGAATCCAGATAGTCAAATAATCTTTAAAGTTGCAGTATTGAGGCTGGGCGTGGTGGCTCAAGCCTGTAATCCCAGCACTTTGGGAGGCCAAGATGGGCGGATCACGAGGTCAGGAGATCGAGACCATCCTGGCTAACACGGTGAAACCCTGTCTCTACTAAAAAAATACAAAAAACTAGCTGGGCGAGGTGGCGGGCGCCTGTAGTCCCAGCTACTCGGGAGGCCGAGGCAGGAGAATGGTGTAAACCCGGGAGGCGGAGCTTGCAGTGAGCTGAGATCAGGCCACTGCACTCCAGCCTGGGCGACAGAGCCAGACTCCGTCTCAAAAAAAAAAAAAGAAAGTTGCAGGATTCGCATGTCCTAAGTTTTCTTCTGCTTTTTTCCCTGCTACTTTTTCTCAGTCTCTCTCTCTACGAATGCATGTAAATATGTGTGTGTATGTTTTTATATACACACGCATACACACACATACACACACACACTTTTTTCTTTTTCTTAACTGGGAATAAGGTAAAGAAACACACAATGCTTTTTGTTTTCTTAAATACTTTGGGGCACATTGCTTCAAAAACTAAGATATTTTATTTTATAACTCTAATATAATTACTGACATCAGGAAGTTTCTATTAATACAGTACTATTACCTAATCTATACATTTCTTCAAGTGTTCCACTAATGTTTTTATAGCAAAAGAAAGTTCCAGCCCATGTGTTGCACTCCGTTCTCATGGTCTCTTGGGAATCTTTGAATTTGGACAGCTTTCAGCCTGCTTTGCTTTTATAAGCTTGATGTTCCCAAGGATATAGGTCAGTTATTTTGTATGGTGCCTCTCAATCTGGGTCTGTTTCATGTTTCCTCATGCTTAGATTCAGATTATGTGTTTTTTTGTTTGTTAGTTCTATTTCTCTGTCACCAGGCTGGAGTGCAGTGGCATGATCTCGGCTCGCTGCAACCTCCGCCTCCCAGGTTCAAGCGATTCTCCTGCCTCAGCCTCCTGAGTAGCTAGGACTACAGGCACGCACCACCACACCCAACTGAATTTTTGTATTTTTAGTAGAGATGGAGTTTTACCATGTTGACCAGGATAGTCTCAATCTCTTGACCTCGTGATCCACCTACCTCGGCCTTCCAAAATGCTGGGATTACAGGTGTGACCCACTGCATATGGCCTAGATTCAGATTATGTATTCTTGACAAGAACACCACAAACATGATGTTGTAGCTTTCTCAGTGCATATCAGGAAGGATGTGATGTTGATTTGTGATGTTAACTTTGGTTAAGGTGGCATTGGCCAGGTTTCCCCACTGTAAGGTTATTATTTTTACTTTGTAATTAGTAGACTACTTGTAAGGAGATACTTTGAGGCTATGTGAATATTCTGCTACTCTTCAAATTTTCCACTAGTTCGAGCATGCACCTGTGATTTTTTAAGAGATCGTCAGGTTATACGAATGGAGTCACGTTTGAGAACCACTCACTTAAACTAATCTAAAGAGCCAAGATCTGACCTCCTGGAAGACGAGATATTTAAACTGAGGCCGGAAGGATGAGTAGGAATAGCCCTAGTCACTGGAAATTGGTGGGCATGGCACAGGGAGTAGATGTTCTAGGATCACAACAGTCCTAGAGATAAGCAAACATAAAAGATACCTAGAAATAAGCCAGGTCCAGCTGGCCGGCAGAGAGTATGATGCAGGATGCAGGCAGCAGGTGTAAGCAGGGGGCATGCCAGGAGTTTGGACTTCTTACAAAGGCAAAGAAAGACCATGAAATGAGTTCAACCAAGGAAATGATGTAACAATTTTTGTGCTGAAAAAACTATCCCCTGACTGCCATGTGGGGCCTCAATTTGAGGGTGGCAAGAGTGAAGTCAGGAAGTGCACTGAGGAGGTAAGGAAGTGTTAAATGCCTGGAGAGAGGAAATGATAATCGACTACAGCAGTAAGATGGGGATCGGCAGATACAGCAGCACCGAGACACAGAAGCACTGTGTGGAGAGGGTGAGTGTGACCACTGGGAGACGGCAGAACATGACGACAAAGGAGAAAGGGCTTCTACACTGGATGTGTGAGATCAGATAAGGCTTCCTGGAGGAGGTGGTGTATGCCAAACCCTGATGGATGAGTAAAACGTAGCCAGATAAAGAGGCATGTGTTGCTTGTGTTCTAGGGAGAAGGACAAGAGTTATGAGGACCTAAAAGCACTCAAGAAGGCGGGAACCTCCAGAATGGAGCACGAGGATGTGACTGGAGAGAGAAGCAGGGCTAAGTCCTCAAGGGCTATGAGTGTCACACTGAGAAGTGTGGGCTTTATCCTCATAGCAACAGCAAGCAGAGCAGTGGAAGGGTCTAAAGCAAGTTTGTAGTTTAGAAGAATCCACTCCAGCAGCTCGTGGAGGATGACCTGAAAGGCAGGGGTTAGGGAGGCAGGACGAATATCTAAGGAGCCTATTTGCTAAAGGTATGGAAGAAATAGCTGCAGGGGGTCCACAAGTGCAGATGCTCAACACTGGAAGCTGTCACCATAACTCCCAGCTCAGAAAGGACAGCCAGGCAGACCCATTGCAAGCCTTAATTGGGGTCTTTTCTGTAAACCTTCAGAGAACAGGTTAAAAGTTGAAGAAAACACCTTCCCATGCAGAAGACAGCAAAGAAAACAAACTGTTGGATGGGGATGGGGAGAAGAGAGAAAAAGCAAGGGTCTCGCTCCGGTGCAGAATGAAGACAAATGGGCAGCGAGTTCCGGAGAATACATCCTTTCTCCGGAACACTTGCCTCTCCATCAGGGCCACGCAAAGGCCTGTCAGGCGCGAGCAGCGCTTTTGTGCGCGTGCTGGCTGCTCTCCCGTTGCCATGGCGATGGGGCCATAAGTCATGTCTGCTGGTGCTGCACAGAGACGCTGTGATTTATGCCTGCCTCACTGGGATTGTAAACTTTTTTTTAATGTTCAAAATCCGTCACAGCCAGGGAGGGCAGGGTGTCTCTGGCTCACTTTGGAGGAGGGGAGGTGTTGTCAGACCTTGCCTGACTCTCTGCCAGTGATGCTCCTGCGAGTCCCGCAGCTGGGGTCGCTGGACCATCTAAGCCAGGCTCTGCAGAGCTCCCTTTTGACCCCAGCCGAAGGGTTTCAAAAACCTGAGGTTGATGCTCATTGCTGAGGCCAGGCTACTACCTCAGGAGTATCCTGTATTCAATTCTTTGTTTTGCCTCCCCAGGCTTACACTATGCATGCCAGCTTTTTATGCTTTAATTTGGCTTAATAACTTGTACTATATCCCAGCCTCTTTACAACTGGATTTCTAGCAGGTGCAATGGAAAGAACGTGGGTTTGAAATTATACCTTCTAGGCCTGACATTTTTTTCATCCATTTAATAGGACTAATATAACTTCATCTAAGGCATGTCTTCTCAACTTTAGCCTTTTGCTATTGGGGGGTTGGATAATTCTTTATTTTCTTGGGGTGGTGGGCTACCCTGGGCATTGTAGGGTGTTTTGCAACATCCCTGACTTCTATCTACTAGATGCCAATAGCACCCTCCCAGTTGTAACCCCCCAAAAATGTTTCCACTGATTGCCAAATGTCTGCTGGGGGACAAAATCCCCGTCTTTAAAACCCAGTTTAGAGATGAAGCAAGTGAAGATTTTCCTCTAGACCTATTGTATTCTCAGCTTTCACAGGAAACCAAAATTTCCTCCCAAAGACCAGGCCAACCATGCCTTCTAGATGCCATGTTTACCCCACTGGACCAGAGACCTGCACAGCTGACTCAGCCCCTAGAACTTGTGAAGTACAGTGTGTGAATCCAGCCAGATCCATGTCATGAATCTCCCCAGGCTGCCCCATTTCAATACAGTTAACTCAATCTGGCCACACCTAGGAAGAGACTGCAGGGCTGAAAGATGCTATAAGGGGAGGAGAGAGGGAGAGGTGTATGCGGAGCTATACTGTATGCTCCAGGGGCTCTGCATCTAGAATGCCTTTAAGGTGTGGCATAATTTGCTAGAACTGGCAGGGATGGTCATGCACCCTTCCCCCAAAACCATTCCCATTCTTTTTTCTTTTATTTCTTCCCCCAACCCAGCCTTCCACCATTTTTTATTTTAGTAAAATACACACAACATAAAATTTACTATCTTGATCACTTTTAAGGTATAGTTTAGTGGTATTAGTGTATTTATATTGGTGTGCAGTCATCACCACCGTCTATCTCCAGAAGTCTTTCCATCTTGCAAAATGAAACTCTATACCCATTAAACAATAACTCTCCATTTACCCCTCCTCCAACTCTTGGCAACCACTATTCTACTTCCTGTTTCTAAGATTTTGGCTACTCTAAGTACCTCATATAAGTGGAATCATACAGTGTTTCTCCTTTTGTGCCTGGTTTATTTCACTTAGCATAGTGTCCTCAAGATTCATCTATGTTGTAGCATATGTCAGAATGTCCCTTTTTAGGGCTGAATAATATTCCGTTAGATAATCTGATGGACAGTTGACTTGCTTCCATGTTTAGCTATTGTGAAAAACACTGCTATCAGTCTCATATTCTTTTTGGAAGCATCTTTGAGTCTCACTCCAATGACTCAATCATCATATACTTAATGAACACTTATTGGAAGCAAAACCTTAGGAAGGGCAGGTAGAGTATGCACAAAACAAGAGTCACAATCATTTCTGAAAGGCATGAGTTTAAAAATATCCTAATGAAGGATTCCTACAACAGATCAAAATCTGGACTCAATAATTGTAATATAATGACAACAACAGTAGCCAATATATTTATGCTAAATGGATCATGCATCAATTCACTTGATTCTCAATAGCATTTGCACAAGGTAGTTACAGTTATTCCTATATTGCACATGTGGAGAATGAGGCAGTGGGAGGTGTTAACTTGTCCACTGTTACCCACATAGTGAATGGTAGAGCTGGGATTTGAGGCAGAACATTTAGCACCACAGCCTGTACCGCTGATGGGATGCATTAGGCTAAAGGGTTTCAGCTGGCAGGGCTGCTGCTTCTTCACTACTCTGTCTCACTTACTTTTCTTCCTCTGTCAATTCTGGGAAATGTTGTAGTTCTACTCACCTGGGACTTGTTCTCTCTCTGGAATACCCCAGCATGGGCATCCTATCTACACACTGCCTCCCCAGTGAGGACCCTATGTCTTCTGCAGAGTCAAGGAAATTAAACAGGGAGTTCAGAGGGTGGCCAGTCTGACTAAGCCAACAGGAGAGAGACTGGTTCCCTCTGCCACTCCCAAAGTATGTGTGTGTGCTTTCAAAGATACCCCATAGGAACCAAATCCCTCATTTTCTGATGTTTGGTTTAACTTGTGTAGCCTCTAAGCCGTGATGGACTAATCTGGTATTACTTGATGTCTTCAGGAATGCTGGTCCTGAACTTGCTCCTACTTGAATAGTGTTGGAGAGATTGTAGAAATAGACTTCATTTCTTAAAGATTTATGACATTTGTTCACGTATTAACGTCCCTGGGAAAACTGCCAGCAAGGAAATCAATGAAGCAACTTCATTTATAATAGGGTTTCTCAAACCTTTTAAATTATGGAATCCTCCTTTTTAATTTTGTTGCATCTACTAACCCCAAAGTACTAGTGTTAGTTGGAACCACTGTGAGATAATGTGTGGTGTCACAATATAATACAATAGGCACTGGGATGCAAGAAATTTTGATAGGGCTGTTTTGATGGTAGAGTGTTTATAAGTAAGAGGATTGAATGATACTTGGAGATAGTGTAAAGGTGTTTGTTAAGCAATTTAGTAGTAATATCAAAACATCTTCGTGAGCATACCAACAGAGCCACATAAAATTAATGTCATTGCAATTTTCTATATCCTCTCTCTGAGCCATTTACTGTGCTTAGAACTCAGAATGCAATGATGGTTAAGATTCAATCCATGAACTCCAGAAACACATAGATTACCAGGTGAGGACAGAAAGGGATACTAAACTACAATTGACTCCAGTGCAATATAATGCAATGCCCTGACCTTTACATCTGGAAAAAATATTTTAGCAGTATGAACATACCAATGAGGTGCCTATGATTCTGGAGGGCACATTCTCAAAAGGACGCTCAGAGGAAGTGATGCTTCTGTAAGACTGGGATGGATGAAGAGTAGTGTGCTAGGTACACCGGGGACTGTGAGTGTTGGGCTATTTTAGGTAGAGGGAGCGTACTGGAGAAGGCAAGGAAAATGGAAAGTGTACAGCATTTTGAGGAAATAGCAACTGGGGACACGGTGGGAGATGAGATCAGAGGGTATGATGGCCAGATTGTGAAGTGCTATTGAATGACGGCTGAAACAGTATGGATTTTTATTTTGAGGCAGTTGAAGGTGGAGGAGGGCTCTAAATGGTTTTAAGTAGGAAATAGCCATGGCCCACTTGGTACAGCGGTTGGATTGGGGATGTGCACAGAGTGTGGTGGGGACTGAAAGCAGTGAGACTATGTACGAGGTCCTGAGTCAGAAAGTGTCCATGATGATGGAGAGGCACGACCATTTTTGAGTATATTTTGAAGGTAGGATGAAAGAACTTGGGACTTTCCTCTATCTGCTCCTCCAAACTCACTCTCAGCTTATCCTTCTCCTGCCTTGTGCTCAGGAGGCTGACTTTGATGGATGGACTTTATGGGCTCTTAGAGTTGGCTTCTCTCTGGGTTCAGCAAATGGCAGCATCAGCAGGAGGTTTGGTAAGAAGTGGTTGGGTACAGTTGGGACATTTGTTTTCCTGGCTCTTTTGCTGCAGAGTCACCATGAGCTGTGTGTATCCCTTGACTAAAGGCCACAGTTCCATGGCCTCTCCATATTTTTGTAACTTGATCCTCACCTTGACCCAGACACTCGCCACAGGGCACTGCAGATCTCTTGTTGTTTTTCTGGAACCTTCCCTCAATTTTGTGCATAGTCCCCTTTCAAATCTCCCCAAGCTTGAGCATGCCACCTGTTTCTTGCTGGGATCCTCTTTGATATTAGTCTCCTTGTTTGGTGAGAGGGAAAGGAGTTAAACCTAAGGTACAGATAAATTAATTATTCATTGCCATATCCAACTCATCTTTCTGACTAGACTGCCCTGGTGTGTGCGTGTGTGCATGTGTGTGTGCGTGCTTGAGTGTGTATGTTGTCTACTGGGTGGTTGATGCCTATTGGGCAGAGTGAGATACACTAAGGGAAACATGGTTCTACTCAGCTGCAATGAGTGGGCCTTAAAAGGCAGAATGATTTCTCATAGCTTATCTTGATCACTGTCCCTGAGCTGCTGTCTGCATAATTGAAAATATGACCTGTTTAGGTGAGACAAAGTGAGGCTTTCCAGGAAACACTGTGGGACCATGGCAGGCAACGAAGCAGGAGGCAATGAGATGTCTATCAGCAGAAGGTAGATTCCATCACTCAGGACTGTCCATGCAATGGCAGAGGATAGAAAATATGTATCAGAAGGTCCCTTCCAGTCTGTGAGTTTATAATTGTTTAAACAAGCCTTTGAAACTATAGGGCACAATTCAAGGGCCCTATGATGTGGGTAGTTTGTTTATAGCTTAGAGTGCTCCCTTTTAATATAAGCGACAATGATAGTGCCAGACAGTATCTAGGAAGCACCTACATGGATGCCTTTACTTTGCTACAAGCCAGAAATTTATTTCAGGAAATGTATTGGCACCAAGATAAGATTATCCAAATATATCCTCTGAGATAGCATAGATGGATGGAAACTTGTGGATAAGACAGTTCCATTTCAAATTCATCCTCAGCATCTCCATTCACATGACTGTCCTTTCTCTCATGTCTCAGCAACAAAAGTTGTCTCTTCATTTTGTAGGGGAACACAATGAGTTCATGACATAGGAAATAGGGAGGACTTCTAAATACCATCAGGTTCAGAGATGGCAAACACATGACCTTTCTGTTACAACTCCCCGTCCAACACTGAAGGTGGGCAAATGAGTTCATCATGACACTTTTCCCAGCTGAGTCTGTTTGCAGTCTCAGAAACCTTCCCAGCATATCTTAGGCAGCTCCTAACCATGTATCTGAGTTGGCATGTAGGCTGGTTAATGGCTGCCATCTTTGATTTAGTGCAACCTGTTAGATGAATAAACTTCAAAATCCAGGGAGAATTTTGAAGACATGGGTTGGAATAGATTTGCAGTTCATGGTCCTCTCAATTATTACCATAACTGTATCTGTACATTGTGACCCTGTCGCCTAATGATAGATGACTAAGCCAGGGTTGGACTTCTAACATGTGACAGACTTCTCTAGGATTTTTCAAAAGGAGACTCAGGGAAGGGAACTGTTTCTCCCTGGTGGTAAGAGTCACAAAGAGCTTGGGGAGTCATGAGTATCACAACCCCTATCATGACAAGATAGGGAGTATGGAAAGAAAGTGGTTAAACAATAGAAGAGAATGAAGCCCTCACAGAATGATGCAGAGAGGAAAAACAGAATCCTAATACCATCTAACTCCCTCAACCTTCTTCATTCCTGTGGCTGAGCTGATCTCTTGCCCTTCCCATGATGTCATTCCAATACAGTTATCATTAAGCTAACTTGAATTGGGTCTCAGTCCCCTGAATCCCAAACCATCCTGATGAATACAGAGCAGAAAGGGCTTCCATGCAGGAAGTGAGGGAGGTGCCATGGAATGATGAATGGGTGGATGGATGCAGTCTTGAGGTCAGAAGTCTATGTTCAAATTCCAATTCATCCCTTTACCATCTGTGCTGCCTAAGGCCTTATAATGTCAGCTTCCTCATCTGTGAAATGGGAGATAAAAATAGCTTCAATATCAGAAGATGACTGTAAGGATCACTTACAGGAAGCTGAGCGGGAGGCCTCTGCCCAAAAATGCTACTGATCGCTGTCTCCAGCTTGGGGTCAGGCTTCAAACCCAGGTATCCTGACCCCCAGCCCAGCATACACGCCAAAAATCATACTTTCAGGTGTCTTTCTCTTTAATCTAAAGATCTGCAGGCCCGTCTCAACATCAGAAGTCCCCTTTTAAAAATGTTTAACTTCTAATGCAGATATAACAACTCGTTTCTCAGTTTCACTGTATCTGCAAAGCTTTCTATAATTCAACATCAAATATTTATTATTACATTTATTACAGTTTTAATAATTTAGCATCTCCTGCATGTAAGATAGAAGCTTAGCTAACTGGTTCCCCTTTATCCAGCCTGGGTCACTTCAATATTTATATTCCAAAGTCTCCATTTGAGTTTCACTTAGCAGAGGCTGTGTCTTGAGTCCTCTATCTGAGCTGACAGTTGGTGTGTGCTACAGTCTCCCCAGTGGCGAAGACTTACAGAAATTTGGTGCTGAACAATGTTTGGAGAGATTTACCAAGCCTGGGCAGAAACTCATCCTAATAGATTTCACTTTTATTATGATTGCTAAACTAAAATGGGGAAAAATATATATGTCTCCAGGCTCACTGGCTGAATGACAGGCAGCGGGGCTGGAAAGAGTGGAGGGCATAGGGTAGATCCACCTGCGAGGAAGCGTGGGGGCCTTTATAGTAATGTTTCTCAGAGGGGCTTCATTTTCTCTTTAAAAAAAAAAAAAAAAAAACAAAAAAGGTGGGATATGCAGGTACCCGCAAACTTGTAATCCCCATATTCCATGAACCTAGCTGTGAGTTACCCACAGTCTTTCCCCTTCCCCATTTAATATTTCACCTCCTGCTTGTATAAAGAATATGCACATTTAATAGACCAAATGCTCAACAAAGAGTAAGATATGAAGTCCAATGAGCCTATTCCTCCATCTTACAGAGAATGCCCCTTCTTTCGCAACAGCCAGCATTTACTGAGCGCTCACAAAACATCCTGAGTTGAAATCCTGATTCTGCCACATACTACCCATGTGACCTTGCATGAGTGACTTAACATCTTTGCGCCTCAGTTTCCTCATCTGTAAATAACAATAACTACATCATTGAGTTGTCGTGAGGAGTCAGAATGAAAACACGTAGAGCACTTAGACATTGACATCAAGCAAGTGATCAATAAATGTTAGTGATTATTATTAATGACTATGGGGCTAAAAGTTTAAATGTGTTCTCATTCCATTCTCAAAAAAACATTCAAAGATAGAGGGTGAGTTATCTTTCAGATAGGAAACTGAGGTTCAGAATTTACCTTACCAAAGGTCAGCTAGTCAGTGGTGGAGCTGGGATTTGAGCCTAAGCAGTTTGGCTCCAGTGTCCATGCTATTCACTTTGCCCAATACCTCTTCTGTGTTTCAAGTAGGTAAGTGGGTTCCCTATTAAAGTTCTGTTGCCCTTTGGGAAAGACACATTTGTGTGAGCAATCTGTGAGAAAAGGAAAAGTTTAGAGGAAGCATGATGGACTTGAGATTCTACCTGAAGAAGCCACCCCTCTATCAACATGTCTACTGAAAAGGAAAGCACACTTCTAGGTTGCCTACAATGCATGCACACACATGCACACATATACACACATGCACTTATTAATGAAATCTTGCAGAGCTGCAAAGGCAAGAAGTCAATTTCGCTCACTTCCAACAGGAGAGAGGTATCTTGAATATCAAATGATGTAAGACTGGTATCAAGGACCTTCCCCCTAGACTCTGCTGCCTGGATCCTTCGCAACCCAAGTGCCCCCATGTAATGCATCGAGTGACTGGCCCTGACTCCTGCCTACTGCACATGTCCTGCGCCCCGACCCTCCCTTCTGCCATCAATGCCCTTGCCATCAATGCACAATGTGATCCAGAGAAAGGAGGCACACATCCCTTCTTTATACTGCTCTGTACCATGAACTGCATCTTTTAATCACTGACCACACTGCATCATATGGTTGCTTCCTTAACTGTACTATAATTCTACAATTCCTACTACTTCTAAAACTTCTTATTCATTGAACATCAGTTACATGTAATATACTGTACTAGTAATACTATACACATTATGTCATCCTAATAACCACCGTATGAGAAAAACACACTAATCTCCATCTTCCTGATTCTGACATTGAGGCTCAAAGAGGTGAACAAACTTGGCTCAGGTTAATTCTACACTCTTTCCTACTACTTCTCTTTCTGGTTTTTCTACTTCTAGAGCCTAGCACAATGTTCATTACATGGAGAAGTACCTGGTGTGCATTTGTTGAGGATAGCACCTGGAGATACATGGCCCATGTTTCCAGAATGCACTATATCTGACTAGGGGTGCTGGTGTCTGGAGCAGTCACACAGGAACATCTGCTGGGGATTCTAGAGCAGTGAGTGAATACACTACCCTCAAGTGCCCCTAGAGTCATTGCTGACTCTGCTAGTCCAGGCGGTTAACAGCTGAAAGAAGAGAGAAAAGAGGAGAGAAAAGAGCATGCATGTTCTGTCTGCTGTCCTTCTCTCCCTTCATCAACTGCCATGCATCCATTGGCACTACACTGCAGCCAAACTGAAATGGAAGTTCCTCCTGGCCAGGCGTGGTGGCTCACGCCTGGAATCCCAGCCCTTTGGAAGGCCGAGGTGGGAAGATCACTTGAGGTCAGGAGTTTGAAACCAGCCTGTCGAAGATGGTGAAGCCCCACCTCTACTAAAAGTACAACAATTAGCCAGGCGTGGTGGTGCATGCCTGTAATCTCAGCTACTGTGGAGGGTGAGGCAGGAGAATAGCTCAAGCTTGGGAAGTGGAGGTTGCAGTGAGCTGAGATGGCACCACTGCACTCCAGCCTGGGTGACAGAGTAAGACTGTGTCTCAAAAAAAAAAAAAAAAACAAAGTTCCTTCTTAGGCATGCCACACTTTGCCAGTTCAAGGCCCTGGGCCTTGCCCATGAATAAAGCATCTCTGGGATTTTCGTATTCAACATCTATTTTCTACCTGTCCCGCTTTTTCACTGGGGAACTATCCTACCTGAGATCTCAATCCAGGTGGTTAAGGTGCCCCTCATTCAACCGTGGTTTCAAGGGTAAGATGGTGACCCAGGTCTGGCTACTTGAAGCGCTTTGTCTTTTGAGAGATTGATGTGGGATATTGGCAAAGATCCCAAAATAGGCCAAAGAGAGGCGTCATAGCTTAGAGATGAGGAACACGGACTCAAGAGTCAGACTCTCAGGATTCAAAACCTGGTTCTGTTACTTACTGGCTGTGTGACCTTGGGCAAGGTACATAATGCTCTCTGTGCCTCGGTTTCCCCATGCATTAAATGGAGCTAATAATGAGTGAAGATTAAATGAACTTATTTCAGTAAAGCACTTGGAACAGTTCCACCTAAGTAAGGATGTGCGATTATTGCTGTTCCTCAGTACCAGGACTTCTGCATAAACCACTGGGAAAGGGGGCATCTGATTACTTTGGCAATGCTTAATTGTGGCTGTAAGCCTGGAGAGGTCAGTGAAGAGTGTGCTTGAAAAAGAAAATCAGAAAAACAGAATGTACCAGAGAAACACAGAGATGAAGGACGAAAAGAAACAGGAATAGTGAATCCCAACATTTGAGAACATAAAAACCTTACTATGCCAAAAGCCATTGGCACTCTGGACTTTTCAAGCCCTCATATCTTTTGTTTTCTACTTAAGCCAGGTGATCCATTCCTTGTTTGCTACTGAGTGCATTTGTACTCAAACTTTAGTGAGCGTTAGAATCACCTGAGGATTTCTTCAACCAGAATTCTGGGCCCACCTCCAAAATACCTAATTTAGCAGGTGTATTATTACATAGATTCTGTGGCTGCTGCAACAAATCACCACAAACTGGGACGGCTTCAAACAACCAGAAATCTGAAATCAGTATGCCTGGGCAAAAATCAAGGTGTCAGCAAGGTGGTCCTCCCTCTGGAGCATCTGGGGAACAAGCTTTTCTTTGCCTCTTTCAGCTTCTGGTGGAAGCTGGCATTCTGTGGCTTGTGGTTGCCTCACTTGGTCTCTAACTCCATCTTCAAATTGCCCCTCCACTGTGCATGTCACATCTCACTGTGCTTCTTTCTTCTAAGGGCACTCATTATGGGGTTTCAGACCTGTCCAGATAATTCAGAATAATCAACCTATGATAAGATGCGGCGTAACATCTGCAAAGACCCTTTTTCCAAACAACATAATATGTATAGGTTCTAGGAGTTAGGATCTGATGATACCTTTGGGGATCATTATCAGTCTATACTAGATATGAGAATTTACATTTCTAATATGTTTCTAGGTCATGCTAATGCTACTGGTCCAGGGAATACACTTTGAAAACCAGTGAGCTAGTGACTTCCTGCTAACACTTCAAAATTTGGCATAGAAGCCGTGAGTCCTTTCTTTCAACCTCCAGGTGGGTTTGACCACCTCTGATTTTGTGTCTTTTCTCTGCCTTGAACTTTCCCTTTATCTTCTCCAACTGTCACAAAGTATGACATTTTTTGTTTGCAATTTTGACTCATTTAATGCACTGAAATCTTTGTCTTATTTTTATATCTCTATTACTTAGTTTAAAATATGGTAGGTGTTCAGTAAATTCTCAGTACTTGGAATTGAAAGGCCAAAAGAGCAAGGAGATATTCCTAATTCTATTCAGAACTAAGTCAGTGTGAAAACTGTCACCAAGTGAGCCATACCAGCTCGCACTCTGATATCCCGTTATTCTTTCAACATTGTTCAGGAATTAACAGTATTTCACCATTTCATTTTCATTGAGTTGAGATCACAGAAAAATGACTGAGGGGCTCCAAAACTGGGCTTTGTGGGTGATTATTATTCCAACTATAATAGCTATTCTCAAGTTTCTCTTATAAGAAGAACCTGCTCCAGGTGAAATTGTGAAAAAGGCCCAGTATGCAGTAATAAGTGTTGTTTCTCATGCTTCTCCCTCCACAAGCATCTTTTATTCCATCTCTCAAGTCAGTCTCTTGTTTCATGCTCCTTGCTATGTCATGAAACTCCTGAAAGCAGAGGTGGACTGTATTCATCTCTGTATTCCTATGGTACCTGGCACAGTATCTGGTACACAGGAGGGGTCCAGCTAAAATTTTTCAGAATTAAAATATATCTGTATGCAATTCAGCTAGAGATTCCCTCTTCCACCTTTGTAGCGGGCATCATTAGTGTCTCAAATGCTAAAAATCTCATTCCCAGCAGCTTCCTGCTAGGATAGGCTGGAGAATGGGAGCTGTCCAGGGGAGAGTTTTCTTTTGCCCTTCAACCCCTCACACTTGAAAGCCTTCCCCCTCACCTTAGATTGCACAAAGCCAAAGCTTAGCCACAGTTCTTGATTAATTGGCAATGTTCTCTCTCTTGAAAATATTTGCCTAATTCCCTCAGTCAGATGCATCTTTCTTTTCCAATCCTTTCCAGTCCCCTAGGGCACTCTATGTTTACCACACATGTGCCTCTTCATTCATTCTATAACCATGTTCATGTACATAAAGCCACAGACCTAGCATACTGAACTGGAATTTATAGACTCATTTAAGTCTCCCCCAAAGCCCATGACAAAGTGGTTAATATGCATCCTCAATACTGAGCAGATATTGATTTTAAGATGCACCATAGGTTGTATGTAGCCTTTCAGCAAAAACATGAGAAAGTAATGAAAAGATAAAGAGAACAAAAGTCACTATGTTACAATAACAAGCATGATAACTAACGTTTCTAAAGAGTTCACCAAGTAGCAAACTCACTGCTTTACATGTAATATATCACTTAATCTTCATCACTCCATACATGCTATGAGGTTTTTATTTCCATTATTCTCAAGGGGAAAACACAACTCCAGAAAAGCTCCTGCAGTAAGCAAGTCATGGAGCTAAGATTTGCACTCAGGAAATTTGCTTGAATTCCATAGCCTATGCCCTTGGACAATAAACTTTATGTTTAATCAAAATATAGAATACACAGAGAAAAGTGTGAAGCTCAGTGAATTTTCACAGAGTTAAAACACTCATGTAACCACCAGCCATAACAATCAATCAAACATTATCAGCATCACATAAGCCCACTCATAGTTCCCCATGTCACCACCCTCTCCATCGCCCAGAAGTAATCCCTATCGTTTCTTCTAACATCATAAATTAGTTTTCTACTAATTAGTAAAACTAGTTTTTTTGTTTTTATATAAACATATTAATATTATTTTGTGTTTGGTTTCCAAAATTATGTATTATATTTGTTAGATTCATCCAAGGTGCTATATATGGTTACTATGTTCTTTCATATTCATTGTTAAAGGCATTCTATTGTGTTATTATTCCATAATTTATTTATCTAATTTTTCACTGACGGGTATTTGTATTTTTTTTTCTAGCTTTCTAGCAGTACAAATGAGTGCTTCTATTTGTATTTTTGTAAGTCCTACTTGTGGTACACATTTCCATATTTCTGTTATACATACCCTTATGGGTGAAACTGATGGGCTATAGGAGATATAGGAGACATATACCTCCAACTGTAGTAGATACCACTCCACAGGTTTACATAGTGGTCATACTTATTTATATTCTCACTATAAAAATATGAAAGCCACAGTTGTTCCATATCCTTCCTAACATGTGTTATCATTAGTTATTTTAAATGTAGCTGCCTTGGTAAGTCACAGTCTGTACATTTAACTACTAAGTTGTTCTCCCTACTGTAGTGTGAGATCTCATCATTGTCCAAGAATTTATCACAGATTAAAAATCAAAGACTCAACTTGCAATGCACGTTCAAGCTTCCCTTTCCAATCCTACTGTAATGCTTACCTTCCGTTTCCCTTTGACTCTGCTTTTCCACGTAGTCTTTCCTCTAATCTCTCTGTTGTGATTCCAGGGCAGTATTATTGGCTATCTATAATTATGATCTATTATTTATTAAATTTCTAACATATCATCTGACTGGAACTTGTTAACTCTCTAAACACCCATGATATGCTTGCCTGGGCTATGTCATGTCAAACAAGGTTTATTAGTGCAGCTTGGAAAACTGAATCTACATAGTGCAGATTCTCTCAAAAGGTGATGATTGCAATCTTTTATCCCCTATTGCAGGTCAGGGATTGAAATGTGGCTTCATCTCTTACTAGTGAAGGCATTACCTCTATGCCTCAGGTTTGTTTATTTATTTTTGAATCTGAAAAATGAGCACCACCTCATGGAGCTGATGTAAGAATGTAATAATACTATTGAAGTATTCAGCACTTAGAAAATGATCAATGGATATGAACTATTACTATTATTATTACCTTCTGTGAGGAAGGCACTGTTATTATCCCCATTTTGCAGACAAATAAACGAAAACATAGAGAATTAAACTTGGCCACCATGATGACACAGTTCACACTTGGTAGAGATGGAATTCTAAAGCAGCCCTATCCAACTCCAGAGTATGTGCCCCCATCAGCCAGTCTGAGAGCTGCATTGTCTGAATCTTCACTGAAATCATGGATGCAATGTCAACAGGACAGAACTCTGAGGAAAGCTAGTCAAGACTTTCTTTTCAGCTGATTTCTAACAAAGTAACTGTGTCTCTTTAAGAATAGTCTTTTAAACCAGATGGTCCTTGCTTTATCTTTAAAATATGCAATGCGGAGAGACCTTAGCACATGCTTTACTAAAACCTCAGATACTTTAATTCTATCAAAAATGAAAACAATGGTAAATATCAATGAATGAGTAGGTGAATGTGTATGTGAAGCTATTTTAGTTCCTAGTAATCACTATTTTATATCCTAAATGCCATCTCTTTATAAGTCTATTCTTTTTAAAACATCTTTTTTTGGGAAATGCTAATAGCCTAAAAAAGCATGATAAGTTCATCCCTCCCAGTGAAAGCTGACAAGGTAAGAGTAAAAACATCTTAAAGTAAGAGAGTTGGGTTCTAGGAGCTTTCTGTCAAGATGCCATAGAAATACTGATAGCATCGTGATTTAGAATGACCCAAGGCAACTATGGAGCTGTTGAAAACAGTCACTGGTAGTTAGGGGGGCCATGATATAATTCTAGTTCACGAACCAATAAGCTGTGTACAAGTCAGTCTTAGAAGTAAAACTACTCTATTCTTGGTAACATTAGAATTTCTAGAATGTTTCCCCTAATCAAATTGGGAGAAATAAACCCTCCGCTAGAAAGCTCCGGAACAGTGCTAAGATCAGATCTAAGATCACAGACTTAATTAAATCAATAAACATTTAATAGATGTCCAATATGTACTAGGGGCTAGGGATTAAAAAGCTAAATAAGTTCTTTTCCTTGACCTTGAGAAGTGCACCATAATGGGGTAGAATGATATGTAAGCATCTAATTAGTACGCAGTAGAGTAAGTCTATAATGAAGTTAGCTACAAGCTGTAGGATAATGTAAAGTGAAATGTAGTCTCCATGCTTTTATAAGTTAAGAACAAAAGATTTAGCCTGGACAATTTTTTTTTTTTTTTTGAGATGGAGTCTCACTCTGTTCCCCAGGCTGGAGTGCAGTGGCTCAATCTCAGTTCACTGCAACCTCCGCCTCCAGGGTTCAAGCGATTCTCCAGCCTCATCCTCCCAAGTAGCTGGGATTATAGGCACACACCATCACATCAGGCTAATTTTTGTATTTTTAGTAGAGACCAGGTTTCACCAAGTTGGCCAGGCTGGTCTCGAACTCCTAACCTCAGGTGATCCACCTGCCTTGGCCTCACAAAGTGCTGGGATTACAGGTGTGAGCCACCATGCCTGGCCTTTAGCCTGAACATTTAAAATTCATAAATTACCCAAAGTACATCTCATGGACTACAACAGAAAGCATCCCATTTTCTAAACTGTTGCCTTTGTGACTCTTCAACATACTGTTAAGTAAAGATAAGATCATTAATGATCCCGTGATGAGCTAGATAATGCGTCAGCCTCTCTTATATTTAATATAAATCTAAAAGGAAAGCAATAGTGTTGAAATGTAAGGCACTGAGCCACAGTGATGGAGGTCACATCTAAGAGTTTGGGAGCACGGAATATTTGACAGTGTTCTTTAAGTCAACTAAACAGCAAGAACACTCCTTAGGAGTTCCTGTGGTACTCCAACAGGGGGATTTCCAAGGTTTTAAGAAGTACTTGTGCAGAGAACTGGAGACGATTCCCTACCTGACGTCTGCAGGGTCTTCCGTGACGAGTACATCGGTCTTGCAGCTGGCCAGGGGGTTGATGGACAGCTCCACAGGCGGAACCACAAAGCTTTTGCTGACAGGAAGCCAGAGGCCTTGGCCCAAGCTGAAAGTAGACCTGCAATGTAAGAGTTTCCATTGGGGAACTCCCTGGGAAGCAGAGAGCAAACAGACAAAAGGGGCCCCTGTTCCCATCCCTTCTAGGACAATTTCCTACTTCTCCACCCATGTCCCCTGCATTATTTAAGGAATGATGTTGGCCAACTTTCTCCAGACCTGGATGATCATTTCTCAAATCTGTTAAACATGTAGCTCATGAATTGCTTTGTGTTACTAAGTTCCTTTTCCTGATTTACTAGTGGACTCCGTGAGGATAGGGACCATTGCCGCTCTGATTTTCGAGCAGTCCTGACATACAGCAGGAGTTCCACAAGAGACTGCTATGTCAGCAGGGACAGTCTGGCACAAAGGTTAAGAGCACGGACTTTGAATCAGTTTGAACTAAAATATGATTTCCAGTTCTGCCACTTAATTTGTTGTATGTCTTTATCTACATGTGTATTGAAGTTTTACACAAGATTTTGTGGAGGTGGTGGGAGGAGGTTCTATGGTTACAGAATATTTTTAAACCACTGGACTTAATAATCAGTAATGTCTCCTCCAGTTCAAGTATCTGAGTCTATAAGTCTAGCTGCCAGACAAATGGGAATTAAATTCCCATAGCAACCTGGGCCATGATGGTACATTAGTGCCAGGGAGGGTTCTTTTGTACTCTGTGCAGCTCAGAAGAGCACAGGCTCAATAGTCTAAGGATTCATGACCACATCTTCCTATCAGTCCTTTCTCCATTTCCCAGAATTATGCCCAAACAAGAAAGCCAACTCACCTGAGAATCTTTTCAGGGGCTTGCTCCCCTGTCACCAGATCATAGCCCCTCTCGAGTGTCGTATAGGGCCAAGGTCTACGGGAAGAAGGAGAGGGGAGAGGAGATGATATTAGTCAGAGGCAGGTAGGATTCGCATGTGGCCACTGCTCTAGAGTAGCTTTACAAACAACCACATTCTGCAGAAATAATTACTGGGCAAGACTATTTATATTATAAAAGAATGTCTTCAATTTACAGAAGGATTCAGCATTTTCATAAAGTGTACATGTCCATTCAGGAGTCTGTTTAAAAATGTTATTCTTTTTCTTTGTCAGTCTACTTAAGAAAGTGTTCATTGATTACTTTGTTTGGGTGGGTGACTTAAATGTCAGCCTTTGTTCTCTAGAATATTCATCAATCATGTACCTTTAATACTAAAATGTGATTTCATGGGAAAATAGGATTCATTTCCCATTGGGTTTTGCAGGAACACTACTGTTGCAGAGAAAGAGTCCTCTTTGTGGAGATGCTTGGGGCCTCTGTTAACACAACAGAGGAGGTAAAACTCGGTCCTGCACTGTCCCGGACCTGAAGCCCTTTGCCACTCACCCTTCACTCTGTCCCCAGTCACTGCGCACACACAGGTGTCTGTGAACAGGGTCAGGGGCATAGCCTTCATAGCAGCTGCACTCTCCTGTAAGTGAAAAGAAAAACAATTATTGTGAAGTAGAGTCTTCCCAAATAGGTGTTTCTCTGGTTTGCCTGTTTTCCCAAGACTTATATGAAGTGAGCCGCTTAGTTTTAGAAAAGGCACATGGAAAGAAGGCAATCTGGTCCATTGACCACTGTGGTTAACAGAGTTTATTCCTTTGTTCATTCACTCATTTATTCCTTCAACAAGTCCTGGCCACACTCTGACAGGCGCTCAGCTCAGCAGTGGAGATACAGAGGTCAAAGTTGTAATCCAGCTGCTGAAGGAGCTCACAACTTAAGACAGGGAAACAGGAAGTGATCAGGTGGCTACAAATGGAGGTCATCTTTTCAAATATTAAAATTATGATAAAGTGCATTTATTCTAGAGGTATAATCAGAAAACTGAATTATCTCCATCTGAATGAAGAGGTCTTCGCTTTCCATAAATCCCAAATTAAACGTCACTATCTCCAAGAAACCTTTGATTTCTCCCTTCAGAAAAATCCTGTCTGTAGTCTCCTGGTTTTATTTTGGGTTGTTTTTTCACTTTAAAATTGTTTTTCCCCTCCTCCCCTTCCCTCTATTGCCATCTCTTCTCTTGTCCTCTTTTCTCCTCTCCCTCTCTCTTGCCATTCTTTTTCATTTCTTTCCCTACCATCCATTCATTCATGAATCCATCCATCCATCCATTATTTTTTTTTTTGGGCCATGGCTTACGCTTGGTTGCATGAATGCTTGCTAGCATTATACACTGCCTTAAGTACATTCTCTCACTGGCCAAGTTCATTTCAAGTGGCCAGCATATGTCCCATTTCCTAGCATATCTTCAGAGTCCAGAATCCTAGAAGTGATTTCAGAATCTCTCTGTCCTACTCCCACCTGTTGTCATTTATTCTCTACTGTATACTTAAGGTATAGAATTTCTTTTTCTCTTCTTTCTTCTTTTTTTGGGTTTTTTTTTTTTTTTTTTTTTTTGAGACTGAGAGTCTCATTCCATCACCCAGACTGGAGTGCAGTGGCATGATCTCGGCTCACTGAAACCTCCTCCTCCCAGGTTCAAGTGCTTCTCCTGTCTCAGCTTCCCAAGTAACTGGGATTACAGGCATGAACCACCATGCCCAGCTAATTTTTGTATTTTAGGTAGAGATGGGGTTTCATCATGTTAGCCAGGCTAGTCTCGAACTCCTGAGTGATCTGCCCACCTCAGCCTCCCAAAGTGCTGGGATTACAGGTGTGAGCCACCGTGACTGGCCTAAAAACATTTTTTGATTTAATGAGTTACTGCTTTTTTCTCTAAGGTGTATTTGTGGGATGCTTAAAGATGGTTTACCAAAAATAGATTCTATTTAAAAATGTGTTTGGGTAATACTACCTCATTCCTTAAAGCCAGTGTAGTGTGATTCTCCATCAGGGTGATACATACACGATTTTCACCAACTTATTTTCCTTTGGGAGCCTTGTTGGTGGAATGACTCACAGGATTATAATTCTATGGAAAATCTCTTGGGAAATGCTGGTAGGAACCGCCCTGACTTTGCCTACTGCCTCGAATAGGGTCGGTCTTAACAATATGAGTTGAATGAATAATCAACTATCTGTTATGGCTCTGGTAAATTTCCAGGTTAATGAGTTTGGCTTGTCTTCTTTCTCATCTTCTTGTAATCACATTTTCTCTCTCTCGCTGTATGTCTCTCTCTCTCTCACACACACACACACACACACAGATAAACCTGTCACCCTTGGATCCTACAGTGATCCTGATATATAGGACCCAAAAGTTTTCAAATCATGTCCATGGAAATGTATTACTTCACAGAGATTTTGGGACTATGCAAATTTTACATTTTACTTTTTTCTTAAAAGTTTTCTTTTTACATTTTTAAAAATATAAAAACAAGAATAAACACTTTTTTTTTTCAGATATCACATGCCAGAATTTAGGATACTGAAGAAAGTATCAGTTGCCAGATAAACTTATTTTATGCAGGCTTCAGGGAAAAAAAATAATCTCCTGTTATCTTTGTTTCATCTAAAAGGATACTGAGGATGAATCAAGGTGCCAACAAGCTCATGCTATTTGCAACTACATATTTTGTGAATCAGGATTTTCTCAACTTTATACAACTAAAACAAAATATTGTAGTAAATAGAATACTAGGGTAACACGGGTTCTACAACTATCACCCTTAACTCTGGATTTTGAAATGTATGTATTCATCAAGTACACTTACTGTTCTCTCTGAAGAACTGTAAGTGTTATATATTTGACCTTATATGAAGCATTCTGAGTGTTTAAAAACACCGTAACTTGTTTTATAGATGACACTGCCGCTTCATCTTTGTATCCCCAACACCCATTGACAAATAGGCTGCGCTTCATGAATGCTGCCTGAACAAAAACTGGTAGTAAGACAGAGTATGAAGTGAAGAATAGGTCAGAGATAGTATTCAAAACATTCAGAATGAGATTGTTGAAAGACACAAGGAGAGAGAGAAGACAGGTCCTTTTCGTCTTATCTGCTTACGGGAAAAACAAGGAGGGCTTGCTCACAGGTAAAAATGGTTTCTGCACTCCTCCCCTGCAGCATCACGCCTAGGGTCTTCCACCAAGTGGAAGTGCTGTAAGTACTGCTACCTAATGAACTGATTGTTGCCAGAGGTAAGGGGAATGGAAGGAAAAGGCTAAGAGCCTTGAATGTGGATGAAAATAATTTACCAAAGGGGGGAGGGGCAGGAGTCACTAATGATGTGTTAAAATGCAACCGTTCCTTCATGAAATCTTCACCACTTTAAACACGTCTAATATTAAAGATTAAAAGTCCTGGGATTTGTCCTCGAGACTCCCAGGACTGATTTATGATCTGCCACAAGCCACAGGCCTCATGATTCATAATGGCAGAGGTAAAATGGTTACCTCTGGCAAAGGAGCAGGAAGTCAGGCTGGGGTGGGCGAGGAGGGGCCAGCAAGGAGGATCCCTCTTCTTTATGGAAAGGGCAAAGGCTGAGGTCCCTGTCTCTCCTGCAGTGACCTGCAGGAAATAGCACAGTTCACTTCTTTCCTCTTTCTCTCGGTTTTGGAAATACTGGTGAGATTGAGAAATTTATTCAGAAAAAGGGTGCTGCCATGTTTTTCTTTCCTCCTTGTGTGCTTACCAGGCAAGTTTTCCCTGACTCACAATGGATCATTAGTTACTGATGCTCATTATACAACAAATACATATTTTGCAATTAAGAGGCATTCACCCTGGAGACCCCCATGAGGCTGCCTGGAGAACAGAAAGTAGGCAGACGGAAAAGCCCCTGAGTGCTAGCAGCTGATGGACACGGTCCCATCCTCTTGCTCTCTCCCTAGTTGTGTGGCCTTAGTCACCTTTTTGGTTTCAGCTTTCTCATTTACAGAATAGGGATGATAGCAATGTCCATTTCCTAGAGCTGGTATAAGAACAAATTGAAATAGTAAAGAATAAAGCTAGTGGCTCAGGTGACAATTAGTTGATGGTGAAGAAGTGAGTTTCTGGGTACTATGCACACTACATGAGTGCAACATACGAATGTAACAAACCCGTAAATGTACCCCCTATATAAATAAAAGTTGAATTTTAAAAAAAGTGTTTCCTTCCCTTTAATTCCAAGCTGGCCACTGGGTTCTGATATATGTTTACATTTAGACAAAACTATCACCCCTAACTCCTTACATATTAGACATGTACAGACACAAATTACCTCCTTTCGGGGCCTCAGTTTCTCCTTCTGTAAAATGGAAGGTTGGAGTAGATCACACACCAGTTCTGAGCACCAAGAGTCAGCTGTTTGCATTGCCTTTCCAAATCCCCAACCTCTGCTTTCCGGATACTGTTTGTTTGAGTTTCAGCTGCAATCATTCTTAGCAGCAGCCTGGGTCTCTAGCAAGATCTCCATCAACGCTGTAGGTATTGGCTTTACTGACTCTTGTTTCCTATTTTGCTGGCTCAGCTAAATCTCCACTGTTTGCAACCAGGCATTTCCTTCTTGTCAGATGCAAAGCCTCTGACAGCCAGAGCTGAGGGTAGTTAACCTCTTCCCTGGGTGAGTCCTTTCTTCAACTCTGCTTCTGCACACCCAGAGCAGCAAGGCCATCAAAGAACAGCTCTCCAGGGATGCACGTAACCGGGCTGACTGTGAACTTTCACACTCCCTATCCCTGTAACTTTAGTACCTTCCTTGCTCACTACTGCATCTCAGCACCTCCTGCATTGCCTGGTACAGAGTAGGGATTCAGTAAATAAATGCTAAATAGATGAAGGGATATATGTCACAATAGTAATGCCTATGCCAATGGAACAGGGCAATAATTTTTACTTGCCTGTTCCCCCACCAAGCTGGGAATTTCTTGATGGCAAAAACATTTTCTTAATCATCCTGTATTCTAATAATTAGTATAGTGCATGATAAAGGGTAGGCAAGTCATTTATTGAATGAATGAATTAGTGAATTCATACATATATCATGACTACCATGAATTTAGGCTGAGTTCATTTAGAATAATGATGACTCTGCTGAGGACTGGAAGAAACTTTCTATATCCAAGATAGGTATTTGCCAAGGAAACAAAGAGTGCAAACACAAGTGCTGATGAAATGTCTAAAATAGAATTTTATTTCACATCAGAGCAGAAAAGACCCTTGAAGTCCAGCTAGTTCAAACTTTCCCAGTTTCATTATTCAGAAGAGGAAACTCAAGCTAAGAGAGTAAAGGAGTTTGTCCAAATCACTGGCCTAGCCTCTGGGCCAGCCAGGATGAAAACCCAGGGCTCTCGGCTGCCACTTCAGTGTCCTTTTGCTGCATTGGTGGTATCAATAGTTCAATGCATTCTGAAGCCTTTTGTAGCAATTTTTTTGTACAAAAGGCTTTTTTGATATTACCAAGTTTTCTAAAAATGAGAGCATTTACAAATGGGTATTATTTAAACAGTAAAATGAATTTGAAATGCCCATAAGTGCATTAAAGACATACATTTATGTGTTGTTAATAATGGAGACCTAAAAAAAGAATTCACTCTCTTCGTTATACTGGTTCTCATAAGGGAATTCAATTAGATGGTTTTCAATCTGGCTAGTTACCAGAACTGTGTTATCAGCAGTAGATGAGTTGTGCTGGTTTTAAAAGATTTAGTCTTCATGTCTCCAGGCTGCCATTTGTTGAGGTCTCTTTCTATGTTGTATGCATTCTCAGTCCAGAAACTCTTGGGTAAAAACAACAGAACGCCTTGATCATGAACCATCTGTGTTCATCTCCTGTGAGGCTCTTCCAAACAGGACAATGCCTTCTTGTTAATCACATAAGGCCAGTAGGCTGGTGAAATGGTTCAGAGTGTGAGTGGGCCTTGAAATCACCATGTACTGCATTCAAATCCTGGATCTGCCTGCCACTTCAAGTTTGTAAGAACCCGATACATTGCTTCTTCTCTCCCTGGCCTGTTTCCTTGATCTGTACTGGCGCTGATATCATACACCTGTGGAAAGGATCAAGCGCTGTATTTGAAAAATCCTCAGCACGGTCTTTGGCACATTTCTTCTTGCTGAGGACACAACGGCTGTTTGAGTCCATACAATTATTGTTCTCGGGTAGGAGGGGCCCATCCACTATGCTGTTTTAGTGGAAAGGAAAGGTGCTTAGAATGAAGGATGGTCAAAAATCCAAGGTATGCCCTTCGCAAAACCCAAAAGACCACAGTTTCTTTATCTGTAATTTGGGGTGTTTTTAAAAAATTATTATTATTATTATTGTTTTAGAGACAGGGTGTTTCTCTGTTGCCCAAACTGGAGTTCAGTGGTGCAATCATGGCTCACTGCAGCCTTGAGCTTTTGGGATCCTCCTGCCTCAGCCTCTCAAGTAGCCAGCACTATAGGCACGTGCCATCATTCCCAGCTAATTTTTAAATATTTTGTGAAATGAGATCTAACTATGTCGCAGAAGCTGAGGAGAGTTTGAATGAGATAATCCCCAAAGGTGTTCCTGGGTTTCCAGAGCTACGAAGACATGTTGCCTGTGTCCGTGGCAGGCCCTGCTGAAGGAGGTATGGGTATGGACAAGGCATAAGCTAGAGGCCGCTGCCTCCTCCATCCCAGCAGTACAGAGGAGCTCATGGCTTGCCCATGAGAGTGCAAAGCCTCCTTCATAAGCCATCCTGGCTGTCTGACTCCCCTCCCCAAACCCTGTCATTCTGTTATGATTCCATTTTCACTTGCTTCTAAGTCAGTCATCACTTATCACCACTGGCCAGGGACGCTGCCTGCTGTTCACTTTCTTATTTACTCTTCTTGTCACTGTGGTTTGAAAAGGCATCTCTCTGGGCCCTCAGAGCAATAAACATGGCACCCTTCCCCATTCTGACTCCAAGTGGGCCACCTTGGGCCTCTTCACCTCTGTATCTCTGTAACTCAACTCAAGGCCAGGCAGGTAGTGGGCAAAGCATGGGTTGGGCATAACATTGTGAGGGTCTGCTTTGTGCTAAAAATGGTGTGTGACATTTGACATGTGTCATTGCATGTCACAGCCATGACTAGTACAAGGAGGAAGGTACTGATGCCCTCCTTGTAAAATGAGGAAACTGAAGCTGAGACTTGACTAGTCACTTGCCCTAGGTCATAGGGCCAGGTCTCCAAAGCTCATGCTCACTTACACCACCACAAACACCACAACAACAAATATAACCACAAGGACAATAACAAGGACAGCTGCCTTTGACAATGATCACGTGTGAGACACTGAGGGTCATTTCCCTGCAGTACTTAATTATGCATTTGCTTCTTTGCCACGGTTAATTGTGGGAAGAGTACATTTTCTTTCCTGCCCTTTGTCTTCAGACATGGCATATGACTTGCTTTGGTCAATGGGATGATGACATCCAGGACTTAAATAATCAAAGTTTGAAATGTATTTATGTGGATAGGCTTTGTGTTTTGCACTCCTGCCTCTTGCCATGAGAAAAAACACCTCCAGGCTGTGGCTGGTCCATGAAGGAAGACAGATGTGTGGAACAGATCTGGATTCATCCTCAGCTTAGAGCCAAGGGCAGCTGAGTGCTGGCTAGATCAGTCCACCCACATGTGTGACAAAGGAGAAAAAGATGCTTACTTATAGTTGTTGACAATAAAATATGATTGCTATGCAGCATTATTTTGGCAAAAGTTTCTGATGTACTTTAAACCTAGATGTCCACATCTCTATGACTAATGGTACCACTTTCTTTCCTAATTGAAAACTTCAGAAAAACTTCTAACTGGGCCCTATTTTGTACCCTCAGCATCTGAGTGATATCTGAATCCCACTGACTCTACCTCTTTGGTTTTATCCAGACCCATTTATTCCCATCTCTCTTCTCTGTCACTGGCCTAGTTCAGGCCCTCAGCATTGTCCATGTGCTATGAACTTATTTTCCATGTCCCTACATCCAATCTGACTGTTGGCCAGTTATCTTTTCAAAGAACAGCTGTACCCACAGCCTTCCCCAAAAACTCTCAGTGGTTTTCAGTTGCCTTCAGGGTAGAGGTCATATATACCAGTCTAGCATTCAAAGTCTTTCATTATTGGCCCCAGCCAATTTTTCCAACCTTATCAATAACTCTACCTCCCTGTGGCTTTTATGCTCCAATATTTTCTGAGTCTATTGGTAAGAGCAGGGTCTCTTGAGACCAACCTTCAGACCCTTTGAAGCTTCTTTCAGCAGGTCTGCCTTGGTTCTACCCACGGGTACCACTCAGAGATCCCACTCAAGCAAAGCCTGAGCCCTAGAGAGAGACAAAGTTAATGAAGGACAGACGAAACGAAGAGGGAGAGGAGAAAAGGGAAAATTAAGTGGCAAACAATTATTTAGTAAAAGAATGAGGTAATTTGGGCAGTGTTGAGTATAAGTAATGTCATCAGGGGATACATTTTACAGCCCTGAATCCTCTGCAAATCATTCTACCTTTCTGGACCTCAGCCTTCCCATCTGTAAAATGAGTAGGTAGTATTTGGATATCCCACTTTTCCAAATCTTGTTCAAATTCTAGCCCTTGATTCTTCCTCTAACATATTCTGGTCTTGTTTCTTGAAATCAGCATCTCTCTTGTGATTCAGGAAGCAGGATAAGTTTGGGGGCTTGGGGAAATGGAGGCTTGGTAGGCAAAGAACACGATTCGAGTGAAATAACAAGAGGATATAATTAGAAGCTTTATGAAATGAGGAAGATTCTTTATAAGTCTACTCAGCCAAATGTGTTGTGTGACCTGAGGCAGTTCCCTCCCTCCCTGGGGCTCAGTTTCTCCATCTGTATAGTGAGGAGGCTGGTCTTGACATCTGAGCAACCTCACATGGGTATCTCTGATGTCCCTTTCTTCCTTATACTGCTGGTGTGAGACCTTCAAACCTTGCTCTTTCCAAAGCACTGACACAAATGTGGACTCTGCATTGTAGCTGCTGGCCCCTCATTGTCATTCATCAGCACGCCTCTGAGAGCACAAAGAAAAAATAATCAGAGGCTGAAAGGTTCTGGTGGCACAGGCTGGTGATCAGGTCTGATAGAGATTAGAGTCCTTAATCAAGGCTACATGGGGGCTAATTGGTGTTGGCTCAGCTCGTGTCGGCAGCCCATACGGGGTGGTCAGGCTGCTGGGAGGCTGCCAGCCAGGCCCCATGAGGGACCCCACTCCAGGTTCTCAGCCAGGGCAACCTTTTCCACTGGCCCCATTCCCTTTCTTTCTAGCCTCTTCCACCTCTGAGTGTACCACACACATGATTATATAGTATTAGTGTCTAGGAGAAAAGCATGTGGCAAAGAGCTTCCTGCAAAATCATGGCTGATTAAGGATGGAGTGGGGTGAAGAAATCTCACTAATAGCCTGGAATGGACACAGAGCAGATATTTCCAACAATCCAGAAGGCTCTGGCTTCAGTTGATGAACACAGGATGCTTAACATGCATGCACAGAGCTGGGCCTGCTGATGAGAGGCTGGCTTCTCCCCACCCTCACTGTACCCCAGAGCCCTGCAACCTCTAAGCTTCTCAGATGCACTGGGAAGGCATGGAGAGCAGAGGGACACAGCCTGGTAAGGGGAAAGGCGTCAGCCTGGCAACCAAGGCCATTGGAAGCTGAATCCTCTGTGGCCTGCATCAATCACTGCAGCTCTGGGCTTCATCAGAAAATGGGCATCTTAAACCCGATTTAAAAAATTGTCACAGGGATTGCAGACAATATATTAAAAACAGTTACTGCACCGCCAGACGTGTAGGCAGCACTTGGTGTGTTGTAGTGTCGTTATCGTGACTGCTGCCAGCACTGCTGTACTTGCTGTGCTGTTGTCCAGGCTGCACCCCTCCCCCCCACCCCCCTGAAGTCACGTTTCCTCCTTGATTTGGTGCCCTTGCCCCTCTGAGCTGTAGCTGCCCTTCCAGGCTTTCTGCTGTGTTAGTTCCTCCTTTTCTCCTCCCTACCCGATTCATCTCTGTTCCAGATCTTACTGCTGCGGACCAGCTACCCTTCTCTGGATAATTCCTCTATACCTGGCACAGGGGAGATGGAGGCAGAGAGATGAATCCATCCTATTTTCCTACCTTCAAACAGCTGGCATTGGCGTAGGAAGACTTGGAGGAAAATACATCACTCCACAACGTGTGATTCAGGCTAAAAGAGGAGTGTGCGCAAAGAGGTATAGGAGCCCAAGAGAGGATTGTTGAGTTCTGCCCAGGATGGTGGCTCACCAATGAAAAGGGCGGGTAAGAGTAATAATAAGAGAAAACCTACAGGGATAACTACCTGTCAGGCAGTGTGGGAAGTTCTTTGTTTAGATTAACTCACATGATCCTTCCAACAAACCTACGAGGTAGGCTCTATTACTAACTCCGTCTTGCAGACAAGGAGATAGAGGCCCAGAGGGGTAGTACCCTGCTTGCTGAAGGTCGCAAAGTCAAGTGTGCCAGAGCCAGAACTGGAATCCATCTAGCAATTGTGCCGCTCCAGAGATGGTGCTGCTGTCCCCAGGCTGCACTGACTCCCTTTCCAGGGGAATTAAGAGTTTTGCAGAGAAAACAACAGGGACGAAGGCAGGCCACGGTGTGCGTGGAAAATGGTGGGCCCTTTTGCTTTGCTGGTTCAGTGGGGTACACTGCAGGCACAGACAGAAGGCTTAATGTGCACTGAGGAATCCTGCCCTGGTTCTGCAGGTATGAAGAAGCAGTCCCTGATAACTGCCACATCCCCTCTGCAAAAATACAGTCGTGCCCCCTTATCTACAAGATGAGTTCCAACCTACCCAGTGAATGCCTGAAACTGTGGATCGTACTGAATCCTATTGATATGGTTTGGCTCTGTGTCCCCAACCGAATCTCATGTTGAGTTGTAATCCCCGGTGCTGGGGGAGTGACCTGGAGGGAGGTGACTGGATTATGGAGACGGACTTCCCCCTTGCTGTTCTCACGATACTTACGAGATCTGGTTGTTTAAAAGCATGTAGCCTTAGTCAAGGCTACATGGGGACTAAATGGTGTTAGCTCAGCTCATGTGTGCAACCCAGGTGGGGTGGCCGGGCTGCTGAGAGGCTGCCAGCCAGGTCCCATGAGGGTGTCTGCTCTAGGTTCTCAGCCAGGGCAACCCTTTCCACTGGGCCCCTTCACTCTCTCTCTCCCTCCTGATCTGCCATGTGAAGATTGTGCCTGCTTCCCCTTCACCTTCTGCCATAATTGTAAGTTTTCTGAGGCCTACCAGCCATGCTTCCTGTACAGCCTGTGGAACTGTAAGTCAATTAAAGCTCTCTTCTTCATAAATTACCCAGTCTCAGGTAGTTCTTTATAGCAGTGTGAGAACAGATTAATGAACCCATATTTACTATGTTTTTTTCCTAAATGTGCATATCCATAACATTTAATTTATAAATTAGGCACAACAAGAGATTAAGAACAATAAATAAAAATAAAATAGAACAAGTATAACAATCCACTGATATCACTAGTCTCGCAATTGGGGCCATCATTAAGTAAAATAAGGATTATCCAAACATACGCACTGTGACACCTTGACAGATCTGATAACTGAGATGGCTACTAAGTGACTGACTGGCAATTAGCATATACAGCGTGGATACTATGGACAAGGGAATGATTCATATCCTGGTGGTTTGGAGCAAAACGGTGTGAGATTTCACCACACTACTCAGAATGAAGCCCAATATAAAAGGTATAAATTGTTTATTTCTGGTATTTTCCATTTAATATTTTCAGACCACAGTTGACTGTGGGTAACAGATACTGTAGAAAGTGAAATAGTGGATGAGGGGGAACTACTCTAGTCATTCCCAAATGCTGAATTCAGCTGTTAGGGTGACGAGAGACAAGTTTAAAAGTAGAGGAGACAGGCACTGGAGTCAGAATGGAAGTAGAGCTATGCATTTGCCAATCAATAGCTCAGTGACTTTGTAAAACTTCTTGTCTCCACCCAAGACTCAGCTTCCTTATTTCTAAGTTAATCATGCCAGCCCTTCTCATTGAGCAACCCAAAAAATGGGCTCCATAAGTATCACCTGCTATTGCTGTGACTATTATTAGGGAGCTGGTGGCTTTAATGTTCTTTCCTGACCATGGCTCTTATTCCAGACCTCTTAGAAAAAGGCACTTAGAAAAAGGCAGATACTAAGAGATGCTCATGAAGTTTGTTAATCATGATCAATTTTGATCCACCTTTTTGCCTTTAAGCCACCTAACCACCCTGTGAAGCAGGTGCTCATATCCTGATTTTACACAGGAGGAAACTGAAGCCCGACAGTGTTCGATGACTTGACCTCAGTTCATATAGCAAGAAAGCAACAGGGTCAAGATTAGAACCCTGACCTGCTTGACTCTGAAGTCAGAGCCCCCCACTGCAACTGTACCATGTAAGATGAATGAATTCAGCACAACCCAGTGTCTCATCAAAATGGCCATCTACCATATTTCTATAGGAGCTTAAAGGAATGCAGATAAGATCATGCTATGTGGTTGCCCACTTCATGGGATCCTGGAACTCTCTTTTCCTGCAAGTTGCTGGGTGGTCTTACTCAAGCCACCTCATCTCTCTGAGTTTCATCATTCTGACCTAAAAGATGGGGAACACAACTCTGTTCTCCCTTATTCATGAGAATATCATGAGGATAAAATATATGCTTAAACCATTCAGAACACATGATGATTAATAATTCAATTCCCTGCCTGAACAAAACCTGAAACAGCAAAGTGAAATATACAAAATAAATTAAGCCAAGGGTAATTATTCATTTTGCAAAAGGGTTCTTCACTCCACAAAAGAGATTCATTGATATTTTTTTTCCAAGCAGCAGCTATCTTTGAGAATTTAAAATCAAATTCCATTAATACAATTGTAGCAAAAATACTAATGATTTTCCGGAGTGTACTTTGAGTGCAATGGGCCATACCTGTGTGCCCTGCCCATGGCATCAGACAAGGCAGTCTAGAGACCCAGAAGGGGTCAGAGAGAACTGGGACCTTTGCTTTTCTCTAGTTAGGAATTTGACAAAAAAAGAGAGAAGCTGGACTGTGTGCTCTGAGGGGTTCCTTTCTCAGAGTGACCTCAGCCTCAATTGCAGGCAGATGGTCAGGGTCACAGCTAGCTTCCCCAGGAAACAAGAGGATTGCCATTTCCAGTCTCTTCCATCTGGAATATTATACCATTTTACATAATGTGTACATTCAGCTGAACCCAGCTAATTTTCACTTTGCTAATCTAATTTCTGATTATATTCATTTTTTTTTTTTTAACCAAGTTTTGTTTTTGTCGCCCAGGTTGGAATGCAATTGTGTAATCTCAGCTCACTGTAACCTCCACCTCCTAGGTTCAAGCAATTCTCCTGCCTCAGCCTCCCAAGTAGCTAGGATTACAGGCACCCACCACCAGGCCCAACTACTTTTTGTAACTTTAGTAGAGACAGGGTTTTGCCATGTTGGCCAGGTTAGTCTCAAACTCCTGACCTCAGGTGATCTCCCTGCCTCGGCCTCCCAAGGTGCTGGTATTACAGGCATGAGACTGTGCCTGGCCCCCTGCCCTGCTTCTGCTTTATGTTTTCTCTTTCTCTTCATCTCTGTCTCTTTCTGTTTCTCAAGTTTGTGTTTTTGTCACAGCTTCGGTTTCTCTCTTTGGTCTCTGCTTCTGTTTTTTCTTTCTCACTCTCTGTGTCTATGTTCTTTACTATTTGACTTTCTCTATGTCTCCTTTTCTTTTAGAATGCTCTGCAGCAAAAATAACTTGAGTTTAGAGTCAGAAAGGTCCAAGTAAAATCCCCAAATCCACCTTAATGTCCTTATCCATAAATATAAAAGAGAAAAAGTATGGTCTGTCTACTTGAAGGTTCAATATGAAGATGAAATAAGATATAGCATGTAAAGGTGTCACCAAAAAAGAGTACAGTCATTTCCTGTTAAATCAATTTCCCCCTTCCTTCTTTTCTTCTTAAAAGTTCTTTTGTTTGTTTGTTTGTTTGTTTGCTTTTAAGATAAAGTCTCGCTCTGTCACCCAGGCTGGAGAGTAGTGGCATGATCTCAGCTCCCTGCAACCTCCGCCTTTTGGGTTCAAGCGATTCTCCTGCCTCCGCCTCCTGAGTAGCTGGGACTGCAGGCACATACCACCATGCCCGGCTATTTTTCTATTTTTTAGTAGACATGAGGTTTCACCATGCTGGCCAAGCTGGTCTCGAACTCCTGGCCTCAAGTGATTGATCTGCCTCCCTCAGCCTCCCAAAGATTGGGATAACATGCATAAGCCACCGCACCTAGCCTTTCTTAGAGTTTTTTAACTTCCCTTCTTTCTCTTCCCTCGTCTTCCCTTCCATTCACTCCACTGTCTTTGCCCCACTCTCAAACAAGCACACACACTACAGCCCCCACTTTCCGGCAATGATTTAATAGAAGAACAGTGCAGGTTCCCATTACCAAGGCTCTCATTCTTTTACAAAACATTTTTACAGTACATTTCCTGGGATATAATGGAGAATCATTGTGAATAATTAAAATTAAGCAACGTGTGTCTAAGCAGCCTGTATCAGGCTTCACTGTAGAGTCAGACTTCATTGTCAGGTTCATTTTCAGCCATTGGAGAGTGTGATGGGCTGTTTACACCACACTGGGTAAGGTCACCTGACCTTACCTGAGTTGTGTGGGGCATTTTGAATTCTGGATGCCCTGTCCAAAGGAAGAGTGCTGGTGTTAGCAACATAAATCCATACCCCAACTGCCCATCGCATACTCCCATTTTCTGGTAGAAATACAAACCATCTAGTGAAATTTTAGAGACCATTCAACATTGTAGCCAAAAGGCAGGGACATAAGAGACCATTCAGTACTGTAGCCAAAAGGTGGGGACACACACACACACACACACACATACACACACACACAAACACATACTCCTCCTTCTAGTCAGAGGCCTTTAGTCATCCACACTGAATCAAATGCTGCCTTCGGTCAAGCAAAAGGAGAGAGGACAGTGTGCTGCAATGGGCAGGCTCCCTACAGGCAGTATCAAATAACCAGAAAAGGCAAGTGCTACTGCTAAGTGCTGTGTTTTAAATGGTTTCCTAGAGGTCCTTTCTGCACAGAAATCTGTCCTCATGCCTTCCATTTCATCACGATTAAGTCTTTTGTGTGTTAAGTATTGCCAGCTTTGGGGGGTTCTTTTTGTCCCTGATCCAATAATTTCCGTATGTTGAACACATATATTTTCCATATAATGTAGCAGGTACTTTGTACTGATAATAATTGTCACAATAACTTAACAAAGGTGAATACTTCTCCATCTTATTTAAAAAAGCAGGAAATTGAGGCTTGGAGAAATTAAGTGATTTGCTCAAAATTATACTAATAGAGGCAGAGCCCCTGCTCAGCCTCCACCAGTGGTTTCCCCATTGCATTCAGGGCAAGATTTCAGCCCTGGTCTGTCTGATTTCAGTCCTAGGCTCTTTTCATGTTGCCCTGACTGCCTCTCTAAAACAGAGCCCAGCATTCATGCAGCTTGATCATGAGCTCTTGGAAAGGGCCAATGGTGTATCTTTTGCTTCTCTCCCCAGTGCCTGACTCAATCTTCAGGCTCAGTCGATGTCTATGAAACAAAGACATTAATGAAACTTATGAGGAACTCACATACCCCAGACCCTCTGCACTGAAACACTTATTTCTATGAATGCGTGTACCTGAGCACATCCCTGCAAGACAAGACCAGAAAAGTAATGGCAGAAACCAGTACCATCTTCACATGTGGCAAGAGGCCATGCAAAAGGTAATGGCTCAAGTTTGGAGCTGGGAGGATGGGGGTTTACATCCCAAGGATAAAATATTTTGACTGCTTAATATGTTCTCAAGAGGAAGGAAATTAAGCACCATTATGGTAGTGTGGGAACCTCCTCTCTGCCACTAAGTTATTGAATTACTAAACGAACCCTCCCAAAACCTCAAGCTAATCAGGTGTAGAAGGAAGCCTTGGGCCAGATAATAATCTGTAGGGCTCCTCTCACCCCTGGAGACTTTTGTTCTATGCCCCCACAGTGCTCAGCCCTATTCGTCATCTCAGCGGAGTCTTTAAAGGCTTCTCAGAAGGGGTAGAGAGGCAAGCGTCATTAATTAATATTTTTCCCTTCCACATTTAAGAGGGCATTTAGAATTGTGTAAGGACAGGGTTACCATCTAAGAATGAGTGCCTCCTTGAAGTTTTTGCCTGAGGCACCTCATTCAGTTCATTCTGGTCCCAGTCTTGCCTCACAAAAGGATCAGCAAAGCTCTATTCACCCTCTCACTTGTATCACATACCCACTTCAGTGTTTCTCTTCTCCTTTCATCCCAAGTTGGTGTTGTCATCTCCTAGGTCCTATCTTTAGAGATGGTATAAAAACTGGGTCTTGAGCTCAAACACATGCGGGACACACAACGAGCAGATTCCTCAACTCTGATGTCAAAGCATGAAATCAGTTCACCAGAATCTCCCTGGGCCAGAGACAGCAGCTTCTTTGTCTAACTAACTCCGATACTGAGCACAATGCCTGGCACGTAAGTGATGCACACTAAAAAGCAAAGAATTAAATACAATATCTGGATTCTGAATGCTTCTTTCTGCCTTGGCTTTTCCCACCCCGATCCAATCCACCACCATCTCTGGCCTGGATTATCATATCAGTCCTCCCATTAGTCTCCCTTCCAACATGTTTACCTCTGTTCCTACAGATGTTTCCTCAATAGAGATCCAGAGTGATACTCTTAAAATAGAAGTTAGATGATGTCACCCCTCTGCTAAGACTTCTCCAGTGGTTCCCCATTGCATTCAGGGCAAATGAAAATGCTAATGTTTTTACAGCGTTCTGCAAGGCTCACCCAGGGATTCTGGTCCTCTGATGACTCTGTGATCCCATCTCCTAATACCCTTCTAGTACCCAGTTCAACCTAGCACATTAGCCTCTATGATCTTCCTCAAATATGCAAGGCACAGTCACCCCTCTGAGCCTTTGCACAGGTTGTCCCCTTTACCTACACCATGCTTTCCTCAGATACCCGCAAGGCCTGCTTTGCTCCCACACCTTTTCAGTTGTGCTTGTCTTGAACAGTCTGCTCAAATTTGCAACCATTTCTGCAACATGTACAGCCCCCTCTTTCTGCAGGCTTCTCACACACACTCCTCATCTTCTAACCTGTGATACACTTTATCATGTTATTCACTATAATTTTATTACTATATATGGTATATACAGCAATATAATTTCATTACTATAGATACTATATATAGTAATAAAATATATGTTACAATATATAGTAATAAAATATATAAATTACTGTATTTAGTATACATGGTAATAAAATATATTTAGTAAATAACATTATAAAGTGTATCACATATTATATATAGTACATATTTCTACATATTCATATACTGTATAAATGTATATATGTATAAATTTATATACTGTATATATAGTATATATGTATATATAGTATAATGTATAAATGTATATATAGTAAATATGTGTACTATATATAGTATGTACATGATATATATATATATTTTTAACTATATTACTATATATATTTTAACTCTGTGCCTGTCCCCTGCCCCACAAGAATGTAAGTTACATGATGGCAGAGTTTTTTTGTTTTGTTTTGTTTCTTCTGTCAGAGCCTCACATCCTGCTTAAATTAGGTGCTTGATAAATATATACTGAACACTGAATGAACAAATACATTAATGAATGAATAAATACCAAAGCCGTTTTTTCAACTTGGACATCAAAGCATTAAAGGAATTCAATAGACCAGGAATTGGCAAAATTTTTCTGTAAAGAGCCAAATGACAAATATTTTCAGGTTTACAAGCCATAGGGTTGTGACTACTCAATTCTGATGTTGTAGCACAAAAGCTGTCATGGACAATATGTAAGCTAATGAGCATGGCTGTGTTTAAATAAAAATTAATTTACAAAAAACCAGCAGTTGTTCTGTAGGCTATAGTTTGCTGACTTCTGCACTGGACTAAACATTATTAGGTAAGGCAGTGGGTCTGAATTTTCTTCCTGTTGAATATCCATACATAAACACAGCACAGTGTCTAACACAGCTTTGCCACTCAATAACAATTTTGAATGAAATGAAATATATATGAAATGTAGTTCTGCTCTTCCCTCTGTCACAGCATTGCCTAAGTGAGCTTGTTGCAACAATGGAAATGCTCTATATCTCTCCAATATGAAAGTCACCAGCCACATGTGACTGCTGAGCACCTTCAAATATGGTGAATGTGACGGAGGAGCTAAATTTTACATTTTATTTTATTTTAATTAGCTTATATTTTAATTTAAATGGCCAAAAATGGCCAATAGCTACTGGATTGGACAGTGGAGTTCTATCACAATAATTCTTTTGCTTCATGATTCAGTTCTATTATCTTCCACCCCCACCAGAGGAAGCTTTCCCTGATTGCTAAGGCTCACAATAACTGACCTTTTTTTAGGATATATTCATTTCACTCAATCCATGTTTTAGTCACAGCTATGATAATACCGAATGTTTGTTGAGCTTTAACTACCAGGTATTGTGCTCAGTGCACAATACACTTTATCTAGCTCAGTCCTCATAATTACCCTCCAAGGTCTGCCGTGTTGATAATCTTTCCCCTGTTTTACCTTTGAGAAAAACAGAAGTGTAGGAAGGGTCAGCAAAGTGTCCAAAGTCGTGCAGGACCCAAGTGGGCTGGGATTTGAATCCTCATCCATTTGAATCCAGAGTGCAAGTTCTTGACCACCACAAGATGCTTATTAAGTGTAAACACTTGTCTTGGTCCATGTTTCATGGGTGTACATGCTATCTATCCTTCAAGAGATCAGGAATCAGTGGTTTTCTTCATTCTACATATTTCAAAGCCAGAATACTGGCTTTCAGTAAAGATTTTCAGTACACAGAATTTCAGAGCTGGAGAGTACTCAGGGAAAATCTAATGGAAATGCCCTTTGTATTATAAATAAAGAATTTGAGGCTCATAGAGAAAAGGGGACTTGTCAAAGGTCATACCATGGGTAAATTACAAAGCTGGGATTAGAGGCCATGGAGTTTTTCTCTGAATTCAGTATTTCATCTTTCATGTGCTCATTCCACCATTCACTTTTAAACATCAATAGTGTGTTGCACGATGGGTTGGGAATGAGGAAAAAGCAGTGGATAATGCAGACACAATCTTTGCCTTTATAAGGCACACAGATTTTTAGATAGCTAGTAATTGAACACAGAATGACACAAATACATGTATCATTCCAGGTTGTAATTATGCGCTGATGGCATAGGGTTGTAGTTCAGAGGGTAAATTCTGAGGCCAGACCTGTAGGATTCAAATCTAGACACTATCACTTCCTAAATGACTTTGGGAAAAATCCACTAACTGTGATTTAGTTTCCTCACCTGTAAAAGGAGATGATAACACTATTTCATCACATTAATTCTAAGGCACACAACTTCTCACATTTTATTTTTATTTTCATTTTTCATTTATTTTTATTTTTATTTTTTAGATATAGAGTCTCACTCTGTAACCCAGGTTGGATTGCAGTGGTGCGATGATAGCTCACTGACACTTTGAACTCCTAGGCCCAAGTGCTCTGCCCACCTCAGCCTCCAAGTGGCTAGGACTATAGGTGCATGTCACCATGCCTGGCTAATTTTCTTAAATTTTTTTAGAGACAGGGTCTCACTATGTTTCCCAGTCTGGTCTTGAACTCCTGGCCTCAAGTGATCCTCCCACCTTGACCTCCCAGAGTGCTGGATCACAGTTGTGAGCCACCACACCCAGTCCCCATATTTTAATATTCCTGAAATGAGGACTTATCTGATAATTATTAGTATAGTATGGTATAGTATGGTTATTATTATTGGCAGCATTTTTTCTTAGTGGTACATAAACTATATATATGTGTGTGTATCTTAACTTATTTAAAATATAATCACATCTACCTCACATGGTTATTGAGAGATTAAATGAGATAATATATGTAAAGGCTTTGAAGAGTGACTGACACAGTTGCCACTGTATAAATGTGCACCATTATTACTATTTACTATAAAGGAAAAATAGAGAGCACTAATGGAACATAACACATTGGGGAAATAAACTAGTATAGAAAGTCACTTCCTTGAGGAAATGACATTTTAAGTTGAAACAAGAAGGATAAGGAGGAGTGAACCAACTACAGAACACAGTTTGTACGAAGTGGGGCTGGATGAGGAACAGATTGTCCCATGAAGAAGAAACAGCACCATCACTAATGCAATTACATTGGCTAGAAGAAGTGATTCACCATTAACAAATATAGAACTCTTTACAACATGGCTTTATATTCTACTAACACTCTCAATTCCAACCTAGGCTTCATTATCATCTTTTTTCCCATACATTTGTTTATTGATAATATATTTATTGTAAGGTTTTACATATATATTTAGAACTTTCCTGGATTTATTTTTTAAATAGTAGGACATATGCCATTTTTAGAAAACCAACATGTTTTTTAACATAGTTTTTGGATAAAATTAAATATACTCTCTAATTTAAATGTCAGTAGATTGTATTTATGATGTTAAAATCTGGTCTTAAAAGCTGAGCACTTCCCTTTTTTTGTACGTATAATCATCAGAAATACCTCAGGCTACCTTCTTCCTATATGCAGCTTTGTGGTGTGAGATTTCAGATCTCTGACAACCTTTTTCTTTCAAGTTCAGAAGCAAAGGTTGCCTTGGACTTTCAATGGGACTGGCAAGTTCCCAATAAGAAAAAGTTTTCATAGTCTCTTTTGTAGTTTACCCTAACCTTCTTGACCTTCTAAATTTTTTAACAGTCAGGCCTGTTGCTTGCTTTGCAGGCTCCCTGAAATTTTATGACCTCATCCTAGACACAGATTGTCCTTTCTTAAAAGACCTTAAACATCTTCTACAACATAACATTTTATAACACATTTAAACCAAATATATCAAAACTACCAAACAGAGATAAAAAGTAGTTTCCCTACAACTCATATATGCTGTCACACAGTTTCTTCTACCTCTCAATTCTGTATTGTTTCCTTGCCCTCAATTCAATTCAGTATTTTTGTTTTTTTCAAGTCAACTTAATCTGTCAATTATTTGTCCAAAGGATTCATGCCTGCCTCTGAGAATTCTATACAAATACCTATCAAAGGGGGAATCCCAGAATGCCTCTCTTTTCTCAATGCTAAGCAAATTTCCTCACATGCCAACTCCTTAAAACAGCAGCTTGGCCAAATCCCAGCAGTGATACTTAGTAAATATATGACCTTGAGAATGTCAATCAACTGCTTTAAGACACAGCTACTTGTATCGAAGCAACAATAACTACCTAGAAGTGTTATTATAATAACTGAGAATAGCTATATAAAGTCTTTGCATGGTGCTTGATACACAATAAGTGTCTAATAATTTTAGATGTTGTTATTGTCACTTCAGTGTTCATGTACTTCTTGATATCTCACCAAAATTCCATTATATGTCTTTTGACTATAAGCTGTATTTGGTTGTTGTCTAACACTCCATCTGCTACATATAGATAATGAATCTGCATTAAATGGATTAATCTGATGACAGGAATGGGATTTATGAGTTACTGACTTGTTTCATGGAATGTAAGCAGAAAACTTTGGTTTCTTGTTTTTTTTTCAATTACTTTAGTTGGAAAAGATTTTAAAAAGCTTAATTCCATTATCTTTCATGCCAGAATAACAAGGTATCATGTTCATTAATCGATAATAAATTTAGATGAGTTTTGTTTAATTCAGGTTCTAGTAAAGTTCATGACAAATGAGTGGTGAGTTGGAGAGCAATATGGGTTCTGAGGATCAGAGAGACTCATTTCCTGGAGGATATCCCCAGCTGAGGCTCTCTGGAATAGCAGCATGGTTAAACAAGGACTAATTCTAAACGTATAAAGGGAAGAGTTTACCTTATTTGAGTTCAGAAAAGACCAGTGCTGCTCAAGCAGGGGAGAAGGTGAGTTTCAGAAAAGGATTAGGTATCCCTGAGAAAGTGTTAATTTAGCAAACACACACTTTAGCCAGCGTATTGTCAGCACCCTGAGAACTCTCCATGGTGCTGACACAAGAAGCTACACCTTACTCACTGAACAAGCTTTGACACTTTAGCAGCTGAAACTTGATTTCCATTCATCCATTCATTCATCCATCCATCCATCCATCCATCCATCCATCCATCCATCCATCCATCCATCCACCCACCCAAGAAAAGATGTATTGATACAGGAACTGTTTCATTTCCAGATACAGCAATAAACAAGGTGAGCAAAGACCAAGTCTTTCTATAATGTATATACTCATATACAAATGTCCCCTCTTCAGTCTGCCAGAAAGTTGGTTCTCTATAGACAAATATCAGCATATTTTACTGTGGATTTTACCCACTTATTACCATACTTCACTATATATGCTCTACCACCTACAAAGCCCTAAAGATACCATTTCCTTCAAAACAGGGAATTTCTCCATCACTGTAGATTCTTGGAATTTATAGCTTCATAAAAATCCTGTATCCCTTTAAACTTTAGTAACATAGAGCTCAGCAAATACTAGAAACAATCTGTAAGCATTAGAAATATTTAGTACAATATAAGATTGCTATATGACATAACCACATACAGTATATTCTCATTTCATATCCTACTACAAATGAAAAGTGACTGCTGAAGACATGGAAATAAACTGAATGTAATGGTGAACATGACTGAAGTTCATATCAACTGTGGAAAGAAAATTCAACTTGTATAAATGCCATTTACAAATTGTTTCAATCATACATACATGCTAAGTTATTAGTGCTTAAAAGGTCATAGAAACATAGATTTTGAGCTGGAAAATATCCTAGAAATTATTTAGATTTTTAATTTGTATCATGCCACTAATTTATGGTGTGACACAGGGCAATGGGCTTAGCCTTGGTGGCTCTTGATCTCCTCATTTAATTACACTATATGATGGCTAGGAACTCTTCTTGCACTAAAAATATGTTCCCACTCATCACTTTGTTGAAGAAAAGGAATCTGAAGTTAATGGTGTGGCATACTCAAGGCCAAATGGCAAATTTGTGGCAAAGTTGACATTAGGATTGAAGGTTGAAGGTTAGTAATTATTTTCTTTTTTCTTTCTTTCCTCTTTCTTTTCTTTCTTTCTCCCTCTCCTTCCTTCCTTCCTTCCTTCCTTCCTTCCTTCCTTCCTTCCTTCCTTCCTTCCTTCCTTCC